>NW_027461949.1:0-280000 GCF_050947455.1 Rhinoderma darwinii | reverse complement strand
GGTATATATGGATCTGTGCGGTATATTCACTGCTGCTATATATGGATCTGTGCGGTATATACACTGCTGCTATATATGGATCTGTGCGGTATATACACTGCTGCTATATATGGATCTGTGCGGTATATTCACTGCTGCTATATATGGATCAGAGCGGTATATACACTGCTGCTATATATGGATCTGTGCAGTATATTCACTGCTGCTATATATGGATCTGTGCGGTATATTCACTGCTGCTATATATGGATCTGTGCGGTATATTCACTGCTGCTATATATGGATCTGTGCGGTATATTCACTGCTGCTATATATGGATCTGTGCGGTATATACACTGCTGCTATATATGGATCTGTGCGGTATATACACTGCTGCTATATATGGATCTGTGCGGTATATTCACTGCTGCTATATATGGATCTGTGCGGTATATACACTGCTGCTATATATGGATCTGTGCGGTATATTCACTGCTGCTATATATGGATCAGAGCGGTATATACACTGCTGCTATATATGGATCTGTGCGGTATATTCACTGCTGGTATATATGGATCTGTGCGGTATATACACTGCTGGTATATATTTATATGTGCGGTATATACACTGCTGGTATATATTTATATGTGCGGTATATTCACTGCTGGTATATATTTATATCTGCGGTATATTCACTGCTGCTATATATGGATCTGTGCAGTATATACACTGCTGGTATATATGGATCTGTGCGGTATATTCACTGCTGGTATATACTTATATCTGCGGTATATTCACTGCTGCTATATATGGATCAGAGCGGTATATACACTGCTGCTATATATGGATCTGTGCGGTATATACACTGCTGCTATATATGGATCTGTGCGGTATATACACTGCTGCTATATATGGATCAGAGCGGTATATTCACTGCTGCTATATATGGATCTGTGCGGTATATACACTGCTGGTATATATTTATATGTGCAGTATATTCACTGCTGTTATGTATGGATCTGTGCGGTATATTCACTGCTGGTATATATGGATCAGAGCGGTATATACACTGCTGGTATATATGGATCTGTGCAGTATATTCACTGCTGCTATATATGGATCTGTGCGGTATATTCACTGCTGGTATATATGGATCTGTGCGGTATATACACTGCTGCTATATATGGATCTGTGCGGTATATTCACTGCTGCTATATATGGATCTGTGCGGTATATTCACTGCTGCTATATATGGATCTGTGCAGTATATTCACTGCTGCTATATATGGATCTGTGCGGTATATTCACTGCTGGTATATATGGATCTGTGCGGTATATTCACTGCTGCTATATATGGATCTGTGCGGTATATTCACTGCTGCTATATATTGATCTGTGCGGTATATTCACTGCTGCTATATATGGATCAGAGCGGTATATACACTGCTGCTATATATTGATCTGTGCGGTATATACACTGCTGGTACATATTTATTTATAGGTTGTGCGCAGTTTATTTTTTGCTTTGCTTCTGTTCCATATGCCATTTTTTCTAAATATACATTTTTGCCCCTTGCAGTTAAAGGGGTTGTTCCAAGATTAAATGTTATCCCCTGTCTACAGGACAGGACATTACATGCTGATCGGTGGGGGTCTGACCACTGGGACCCCCACTGATAACTGGAACGGTGGTCCCTTGTACCCCTGAGTAACTGGAGCGGCAGGGTGTATGCTTGACCTGCAGCGTCATTAACTCAGGGGTACGAGGGACCCCCACTGATCAGCATGTTATCTCCTATCCTGTAGAGAGGGGATAACATTTAATCTTGGGACAACCCCTTTAAAGAGGCTCTGTCACCAGATTTTGCAACCCCTATCTGCTATTGCATCAGATCGGCGCTGCAATGTAGATTACAGTAACGTTTTTATTTTTTAAAACGAGCATTTTTGGCCAAGTTATGACCATTTTTATATTTATGCAAATGAGGCTTGCAAAAGTACAACTGGGCGTGTTTAAAGTAAAAGTACAACTGGGCGTGTATTATGTGTGTTACATCGGGGCGTTTTTACTTCTTTTACTAGCTGGGCGTTGGGAATGGGAGTGTATGATGCTGACGAATCAGCATCATCCACTTCTCTTCGTTACCACCCAGCTTCTGGCAGTGCAGACACAGCGTGTTCTCGCGAGATCACGCTGTGACGTCACTCACTTCCTGCCCCAGGTCCTGCATCGTGTCGGCCACATCGGCACCAGATGCTACAGTTGATTCTGCAGCAGCATCAGCGTTTGCAGGTAAGTAGCTACATCGACTTACCTGCAAACGCCGATGCTGCTGCAGAATCAACTGTAGCCTCTGGTGCCGATGTGTCCTCGCTCGTCCGACACGATGCAGGACCTGGGGCAGGAAGTGAGTGACGACACAGCGTGATCTCGCGAGGACACGCTGTGTGTCTGTGAACAGCCAGAAGCTGGGTGTTGTGAAGAGAAGTGGATGATGCTGATTCGTCAGCATCATACACTCCCATTCACAACGCCCAGCTAGTAAAAGAAGTAAAAACGCCCAGATGTAACGAACACAATACACGCCCACTTGTACATAACTTTAAACACGCCCAGTTGTACTTTAGAAAGCCTCATTTGCATAAATATAAAAACGGTCATAACTTGGCCAAAAATGCTTGTTTTAAAAAAAAAAAAAAAACATTACTCTTATCTACATTGCAGCGCCGATCTGCTGCAATAGGAGATAGGGGTTGCAAAATCTGGTGACAGAGCCTCTTTAAGACCTGAACATGGAGTGAATAGTTTTCAGATTATATTACTGGCTCGATGATCACATTCATTCCTAGTCTGGTCTGTGCAGTTTCGGTTTACAAATATTACGGATTGGTAGTACAGATCCAACAGACGTGGACAGAAAGAAAGTTCAACATGCGTTACTATACTGACTGTAAAGTGCCGCATGTGTTACTATACTGACTGTAAAGTGCCGCATGTGTTACTATACTGACTGTAAAGTGCCGCATGTGTTCCTATACTGACTGTAAAGTGCCGCATGTGTTACTATACTGACTGTAAAGTGCCGCATGTGTTACTATACTGACTGTAAAGTGCCGCATGTGTTACTATACTGACTGTAAAGAGCAGCATGCGTTACTATACTGACTGTAAAGTGCCGCATGTGTTACTATACTGACTGTAAAGTGCCGCATGTGTTACTATACTGACTGTAAAGTGCAGCGTGCGTTACTATACTGACTGTAAAGTGCCGCATGTGTTACTATACTGACTGTAAAGTGCCGCATGTGTTACTATACTGACTGTAAAGTGCCGCATGTGTTACTATACTGACTGTAAAGTGCAGCGTGCGTTACTATACTGACTGTAAAGTGCTGCATGTGTTACTATACTGACTGTAAAGTGCCGCATGTGTTACTATACTGACTGTAAAGTGCCGCATGTGTTACTATACTGACTGTAAAGTGCCGCATGTGTTACTATACTGACTGTAAAGTGCAGCGTGCGTTACTATACTGACTGTAAAGTGCCGCGTGCATTACTATACTGACTGTAAAGAGCAGCATGTGTTACTATACTGACTGTAAAGTGCAGCGTGTGTTACTATACTGACTGTAAAGTGCCGCATGTGTTACTATACTGACTGTAAAGTGCTGCATGTGTTACTATACTGACTGTAAAGTGCCGCATGTGTTACTATACTGACTGTAAAGTGCAGCGTGCGTTACTATACTGACTGTAAAGTGCCGCATGTGTTACTATACTGACTGTAAAGTGCAGCGTGCGTTACTATACTGACTGTAAAGTGCCGCATGTGTTACTATACTGACTGTAAAGTGCCGCATGTGTTACTATACTGACTGTAAAGTGCCGCATGTGTTACTATACTGACTGTAAAGTTCAGCGTGCGTTACTATACTGACTGTAAAGTGCTGCATGTGTTACTATACTGACTGTAAAGTGCAGCGTGCGTTACTATACTGACTGTAAAGTGCAGCAGGCGTTACTATACTGACTGTAAGGTGCCGCATTTGTGTTACTATACTGACTGTAAGGTGCCGCATGTGTTCCTATACTGACTGTAAGGTGCCGCATGTGTTACTATACTGACTTTAAGGTGCCGCATGTGTTACTATACTGACTGTAAAGTGCAGCTTGCGTTACTATACTGACTGTAAAGTGCAGCGTGCGTTACTATACTGACTGTAAAGTGCAGCGTGCGTTACTATACTGACTGTAAAGTGCAGCGTGCGTTACTATACTGACTGTAAAGTGCAGCGTGCGTTACTATACTGACTGTAAAGTGCCGCGTGCGTTACTATACTGATTGTAAAGTGCCGCGTGTGTTCCTATACTGACTGTAAAGTGCAGCGTGCGTTACTATACTGACTGTAAAGAGCAGCAGGCGTTACTATACTGACTGTAAAGTGTCGCATGTGTTACTATACTGACTGTAAAGTGCCGCATGTGTTACTATACTGACTGTAAAGTGCAGCATGTGTTACTATACTGACTGTAAAGTGCCGCATGTGTTACTATACTGACTGTAAAGTGCAGCTTGCGTTACTATACTGACTGTAAAGTGCAGCGTGCGTTACTATACTGACTGTAAAGTGCAGCGTGCATTACTATACTGACTGTAAAGTGCAGCGTGCGTTACTATACTGACTGTAAAGTGCCGCATGTGTTACTATACTGACTGTAAGGTGCCGCATGTGTTACTATACTGACTGTAAAGTGCAGCATGTGTTACTATACTGACTGTAAAGTGCAGCGTGCGTTACTATACTGACTGTAAAGTGCAGCGTGTGTTACTATACTGACTGTAAAGTGCAGCGTGCCTTACTATACTGACTGTAAAGTGCAGCGTGCGTTACTATACTGACTGTAAAGTGCAGCGTGCGTTACTATACTGACTGTAAAGTGCAGCGTGCGTTACTATACTGACTGTAAGGTGCCGCGTGTGTTACTATACTGACTGTAAAGTGCCGCATGTGTTACTATACTGACTGTAAAGTGCTGCATGCGTTACTATTCTGACTGTAAAATGCAGCATGCGTTACTATACTGACTGTAAGGTGCCGCATGCGTTCCTATACTGACTGTAAGGTGCCGCATGTGTTACTATACTGACTGTAAGGTGCCGCATGTGTTACTATACTGACTGTAAAGTGCAGCGTGCGTTACTATACTGACTGTAAAGTGCAGCGTGCGTTACTATACTGACTGTAAAGTGCAGCGTGCGTTACTATACTGACTGTAAAGTGCAGCGTGCGTTACTATACTGACTGTAAAGTGCCGCATGTGTTACTATACTGACTGTAAAGTGCCGCGTGTGTTACTATACTGACTGTAAAGTGCAGCGTGCGTTACTATACTGACTGTAAAGTGCAGCGTGCGTTACTATACTGACTGTAAGGTGCCGCGTGTGTTACTATACTGACTGTAAAGTGCCGCATGTGTTACTATACTGACTGTAAAGTGCCGCATGCGTTACTATACTGACTGTAAAGTGCAGCATGTGTTACTATACTGACTGTAAAGTGCCGCATGCGTTACTATACTGACTGTAAGGTGCCACATGCGTTCCTATACTGACTGTAAGGTGCCGCATGTGTTACTATACGGACTGTAAGGTGGTGCATGTGTTACTATACTGACTGTAAAGTGCCGCGTGTGTTCCTATACTGACTGTAAGGTGCCGCGTGTGTTACTATACTGACTGTAAAGTGCCGCATGTGTTACTATACTGACTGTAAAGTGCCGCATGCGTTACTATACTGACTGTAAAGTGCAGCATGTGTTACTATACTGACTGTAAAGTGCCGCATGCGTTACTATACTGACTGTAAAGTGCCGCATGTGTTACTATACTGACTGTAAAGTGCCGCATGCATTACTATACTGACTGTAAAGTGCCGCATGTGTTACTATACTGACTGTAAAGTGCAGCGTGCGTTACTATACTGACTGTAAAGTGCAGCGTGCTTTACTATACTGACTGTAAAGTGCCTCATGTGTTACTATACTGATTGTAAAGTGCAGCGTGCATTACTATACTGACTGTAAAGTGCCTCATGTGTTACTATACTGACTGTAAAGTGCAGCGTGCATTACTATACTGACTGTAAAGTGCCTCATGTGTTACTATACTGATTGTAAAGTGCAGCGTGCATTACTATACTGACTGTAAAGTGCCTCATGTGTTACTATACTGACTGTAAAGTGCAGCGTGCATTACTATACTGACTGTAAAGTGCCTCATGTGTTACTATACTGACTGTAAAGTGCAGCGTGCGTTACTATACTGACTGTAAAGTGCCGCATGTGTTACTATACTGACTGTAAAGTGCCGCATGCGTTACTATACTGACTGTAAAGTGCCGCATGTGTTACTATACTGACTGTAAAGTGCCGAATGCGTTACTATACTGACTGTAAAGTGCCGCATGTGTTACTATACTAACTGTAAAGTGC
The DNA here is from genome assembly GCF_050947455.1 of Rhinoderma darwinii. Taxonomy (NCBI): domain Eukaryota; kingdom Metazoa; phylum Chordata; class Amphibia; order Anura; family Rhinodermatidae; genus Rhinoderma; species Rhinoderma darwinii. The sequence continues at coordinate 273,524 of NW_027461949.1, read as the reverse complement.
AGCGTGCGTTACTATACTGACTGTAAAGTGCTGCATGCATTACTATACTGACTGTAAAGTGCCGCATGCGTTACTATACTGACTGTAAAGTGCAGTGTGCGTTACTATACTGACTGTAAAGTGCAGCATGCTTTACTATACTGACTGTAAAGTGCCTCATGTGTTACTATACTGACTGTAAAGTGCAGCGTGCGTTACTATACTGACTGAAAAGTCCAGCGTGCATTACTATACTGACTGTAAAGTGCCGCCTGTGTTACTATACTGACTGTAAAGTGCCGCATGGGTTACTATACTGACTGTAAAGTGCCGCATGTGTTACTATACTGACTGTAAAGTGCAGCGTGCGTTACTATACTGACTGTAAAGTGGAGCGTACGTTACTATACTGACTGTAAGGTGCCGCATGTGTTCCTATACTGACTGTAAAGTGCCGCATGTGTTACTATACTGACTGTAAAGTGCCGCGTGTGTTACTATACTGACTGTAAAGTGCTGCATGTGTTCCTATACTGACTGTAAGGTGCTGCATGCGTTACTATACTGACTGTAAAGTGCCGCATGTGTTTCTATACTGACTGTAAAGTGCAGCGTGTGTTACTATAATGACTGTAAAGTGCCGCATGTGTTACTATACTGACTGTAAAGTGCCGCATGTGTTACTATACTGACTGTAAAGTGCAGCATGTGTTACTATACTGACTGTAAAGTGCTGCATGTGTTACTATACTGACTGTAAAGTGCCGCATGTGTTACTATACTGACTGTAAAGTGCCGCATGTGTTACTATACTGACTGTAAAGTGCAGCATGTGTTACTATACTGACTGTAAAGTGCCGCATGTGTTACTATACTGACTGTAAAGTGCCGCATGTGTTACTATACTGACTGTAAAGTGCCGCATGTGTTACTATACTGACTGTAAAGTGCCGCATGTGTTACTATACTGACTGTAAATTGCTGCATGTGTTACTATACTGACTGTAAAGTGCCGCATGTGTTACTATACTGACTGTAAAGTGCTGCATGTGTTACTATACTGACTGTAAAGTGCAGCATGTGTTACTATACTGACTGTAAAGTGCCGCATGTGTTACTATACTGACTGTAAAGTGCAGCATGTGTTACTATACTGACTGTAAAGTGCCGCGTGTGTTACTATACTGACTGTAAAGTGCAGTGTGCGTTACTATACTGACTGTAAAGTGCAGCGTGCATTACTATACTGACTGTAAAGTGACGCATGCGTTACTATACTGACTGTAAAGTGCCGCGTGTGTTACTATACTGACTGTAAAGTGCTGCGTGTGTTACTATACTGACTGTAAAGAGCAGCATGCGTTACTATACTGACTGTAAAGTGCAGTGTGCGTTACTATACTGACTGTAAAGTGCCGCGTGTGTTACTATACTGACTGTAAAGTGCCGCGTGTGTTACTATACTGACTGTAAAGTGCAGCATGCGTTACTATACTGACTGTAAAGTGCCGCGTGTGTTACTATACTGACTGTAAAGTTCCGCGTGTGTTACTATACTGACTGTAAAGTGCCGCATGTGTTACTATACTGACTGTAAAGTGCAGCAGGCGTTACTATACTGACTGTAAAGTGCAGCAGGCGTTACTATACTGACTGTAAAGTGCAGCGTACATTACTATACTGACTGTAAAGTGCCGCGTGTGTTACTATACTGACTGTAAAGTGCAGCGTTTGTTACTATACTGACTGTAAAGTGCCGCATGTGTTACTATACTGACTGTAAAGTGCCGCATGTGTTACTATACTGACTGTAAAGTGCAGCAGGCGTTACTATACTGACTGTAAAGTGCAGCATGCATTACTATACTGACTGTAAAGTGTCGCGTGTGTTACTATACTGACTGTAAAGTGCCGCATGTGTTACTATACTGACTGTAAAGTGCAGCGTGTGTTACTATACTGATTGTAAAGTGCCGCATGCATTATTATACTGACTGTAAAGTGCCGCATGTGTTACTATACTGACTGTAAAGTGCAGCGTGTGTTACTATACTGACTGTAAAGTGCCGCATGCATTATTATACTGACTGTAAAGTGCCGCATGTGTTACTATACTGACTGTAAAGTGCAGCGTGCGTTACTATACTGACTGTAAAGTGCCGCGTGTGTTACTATACTGACTGTAAAGTGCAGTGTGCGTTACTATACTGACTGTAAAGTGCCGCATGCATTATTATACTGACTGTAAAGTGCCGCATGTGTTACTATACTGACTGTAAAGTGCCGCATGTGTTACTATACTGACTGTAAAGTGCAGCGTGCCTTACTATACTGACTGTAAAGTGCAGCGTGCGTTACTATACTGACTGTAAAGAGCAGCATGTGTTACTATACTGACTGTAAAGAGCAGCGTGTGTTACTATACTGACTGTAAAGTGCTGCATGTGTTACTATACTGACTGTAAAGAGCAGCGTGTGTTACTATACTGACTGTAAAGAGCAGCATGTGTTACTATACTGACTGTAAAGTGCAGCATGTGTTACTATACTGACTGTAAAGTGCAGCATGTGTTACTATACTGACTGTTTAGTGCAGCATGCGTTACTATACTGACTGTAAAGTGCCGCATGTGTTACTATACTGACTGTAAAGTGCAGCGTGCATTACTATACTGACTGTAAAGTGCAGCATGTGTTACTATACTGACTGTAAAGTGCAGCGTGCGTTACTATACTGACTGTAAAGTGCAGCGTGCAGTACTATACTGACTGTAAAGTGCCGCATGTGTTACTATACTGACTGTAAAGTGCCGCATGTGTTACTATACTGACTGTAAAGTGCAGCGTGCGTTACTATGCTGACTGTAAAGTGCAGCGTGCGGTACTATACTGACTGTAAAGTGCCGCGTGTGTTACTATACTGACTGTAAAGTGCTGCATGTGTTACTATACTGACTGTAAAGTGCAGCGTGCGTTACTATACTGACTGTAAAGTGCAGCGTGCGTTACTATACTGACTGTAAAGTGCCGCGTGTGTTACTATACTGACTGTAAAGTGCTGCATGTGTTACTATACTGACTGTAAAGTGCCGCATGTGTTACTATACTGACTGTAAAGTGCAGCGTGGGTTACTATACTGACTGTAAGGTGCCGCATGTGTTACTATACTGACTGTAAAGTGCAGCATGCGTTACTATACTGACTGTAAAGTGCAGCGTGCGTTACTATACTGACTGTAAAGTGCAGCGTGCGTTACTATACTGACTGTAAAGTGCCGCATGTGTTACTATACTGACTGTAAAGTGCAGCATGTGTTACTATACTGACTGTAAAGGGCCGCGTGCGTTACTATACTGACTGTAAAGTGCAGCATGTGTTACTATACTGACTGTAAAGGGCCGCATGCGTTACTATACTGACTGTAAAGTGCAGCATGTGTTACTATACTGACTGTAAGGTGCCGCATGTGTTACTATACTGACTGTAAAGTGCAGCATGCGTTACTATACTGACTGTAAAGTGCAGCGTGCGTTACTATACTGACTGTAAAGTGCAGCGTGCGTTACTATACTGACTGTAAAGTGCCGCATGTGTTACTATACTGACTGTAAAGTGCTGCATGTGTTACTATACTGACTGTAAAGTGCAGCGTGCATTACTATACTGACTGTAAAGTGCCGCATGTGTTACTATACTGACTGTAAAGTGCCGCATGTGTTACTATACTGACTGTAAAGTGCAGCGTGCGTTACTATACTGACTGTAAAGTGCCGCGTGTGTTACTATACTGACTGTAAAGTGCTGCGTGTGTTACTATACTGACTGTAAAGTGCCGCATGTGTTACTATACTGACTGTAAAGTGCAGCGTGCGTTACTATACTGACTGTAAAGTGCAGCGTGTGTTACTATACTGACTGTAAAGTGCTGCATGCGTTACTATACTGACTGTAAAGTGCCGCATGTGTTACTATACTGACTGTAAAGTGCTGCGTGTGTTACTATACTGACTGTAAAGTGCCGCATGTGTTACTATACTGACTGTAAAGTGCAGCGTGCGTTACTATACTGACTGTAAAGTGCAGCGTGTGTTACTATACTGACTGTAAAGTGCTGCGTGTGTTACTATACTGACTGTAAAGTGCCGCATGTGTTACTATACTGACTGTAAAGTGCAGCGTGCGTTACTATACTGACTGTAAAGTGCAGCGTGTGTTACTATACTGACTGTAAAGAGCAGCATGTGTTACTATACTGACTGTAAAGTGCCGCGTGTGTTACTATACTGACTGTAAAGTGCAGCGTGCATTACTATACTGACTGTAAAGTGCCGCGTGTGTTACTATACTGACTGTAAAGTGCCGCGTGTGTTACTATACTGACTGTAAAGTGCCGCATGTGTTACTATACTGACTGTAAAGTGCCGCATGTGTTACTATACTGACTGTAAAGTGCAGCAGGCGTTACTATACTGACTGTAAAGTGCAGCATGCATTACTATACTGACTGTAAAGTGCCGCATGTGTTACTATACTGACTGTAAAGTGCCGCATGTGTTACTATACTGACTGTAAAGTGCAGCGTGCGTTACTATACTGACTGTAAAGTGCCGCGTGTGTTACTATACTGACTGTAAAGTGCTGCGTGTGTTACTATACTGACTGTAAAGTGCCGCATGTGTTACTATACTGACTGTAAAGTGCCGCATGTGTTACTATACTGACTGTAAAGTGCCGCATGTGTTACTATACTGACTGTAAAGTGCAGCATGTGTTACTATACTGACTGTAAAGTGCCGCATGCATTATTATACTGACTGTAAAGTGCCGCATGTGTTACTATACTGACTGTAAAGTGCAGCGTGCGTTACTATACTGACTGTAAAGTGTCGCGTGTGTTACTATACTGACTGTAAAGTGCAGTGTGTGTTACTATACTGACTGTAAAGTGCAGCGTGCTTTACTATACTGACTGTAAAGTGACGCATGTGTTACTATACTGACTGTAAAGTGCCGCGTGTGTTACTATACTGACTGTAAAGTGCAGCGTGCGTTACTATACTGACTGTAAAGTGCAGCGAGCGTTACTATACTGACTGTAAAGTGCCGCATGTGTTACTATACTGACTGTAAAGTGCCGCATGTGTTACTATACTGACTGTAAAGTGCTGCATGTGTTACTATACTGACTGTAAAGTGCAGCGTGCGTTACTATACTGACTGTAAAGTGCCGCATGTGTTACTATACTGACTGTAAAGTGCTGCATGTGTTACTATACTGACTGTAAAGTGCAGCGTGCATTACTATACTGACTGTAAAGTGCTGCGTGTGTTACTATACTGACTGTAAAGTGCAGCGTGTGTTACTATACTGACTGTAAAGAGCAGCATGCATTACTATACTGACTGTAAAGTGCAGCGTGCATTACTATACTGACTGTAAAGTGCCGCGTGTGTTACTATACTGACTGTAAAGTGCAGCGTGCGTTACTATGCTGACTATAAAGTGCCGCGTGTGTTACTATACTGACTGTAAAGTGCCGCGTGTGTTACTATACTGACTGTAAAGTGCCGCATGTGTTACTATACTGACTGTAAAGTGCCGCATGTGTTACTATACTGACTGTAAAGTGCAGCAGGCGTTACTATACTGACTGTAAAGTGCCGCGTGCATTACTATACTGACTGTAAAGTGCCGCGTGTGTTACTATACTGACTGTAAAGTGCCGCGTGTGTTACTATACTGACTGTAAAGTGCCGCATGTGTTACTATACTGACTGTAAAGTGCAGCAGGCGTTACTATACTGACTGTAAAGTGCAGCATGCATTACTATACTGACTGTAAAGTGCCGCATGTGTTACTATACTGACTGTAAAGTGCCGCATGTGTTACTATACTGACTGTAAAGTGCCGCGTGTGTTACTATACTGACTGTAAAGTGCCGCGTGTGTTACTATACTGACTGTAAAGTGCCGCATGTGTTACTATACTGACTGTAAAGTGCAGCGTGTGTTACTATACTGATTGTAAAGTGCCGCATGCATTATTATACTGACTGTAAAGTGCCGCATGTGTTACTATACTGACTGTAAAGTGCAGCGTGTGTTACTATACTGACTGTAAAGTGCCGCGTGTGTTACTATACTGACTGTAAAGTGCAGCGTGTGTTACTATACTGATTGTAAAGTGCCGCATGCATTATTATACTGACTGTAAAGTGCCGCATGTGTTACTATACTGACTGTAAAGTGCAGCGTGTGTTACTATACTGACTGTAAAGTGCCGCGTGTGTTACTATACTGACTGTAAAGTGCAGTGTGCGTTACTATACTGACTGTAAAGTGCCGCATGCATTACTATACTGACTGTAAAGAGCAGCATGTGTTACTATACTGACTGTAAAGAGCAGCGTGTGTTACTATACTGACTGTAAAGTGCTGCATGTGTTACTATACTGACTGTAAAGAGCAGCATGTGTTACTATACTGAATGTAAAGTGCCGCATGTGTTACTATACTGACTGTAAAGTGCAGCATGTGTTACTATACTGACTGTAAAGTGCAGCATGCGTTACTATACTGACTGTAAAGTGCCGCATGTGTTACTATACTGACTGTAAAGTGCCGCATGTGTTACTATACTGACTGTAAAGTGCAGCATGCGTTACTATACTGACTGTAAAGTGCAGCATGTGTTACTATACTGACTGTAAAGTGCAGCGTGCGTTACTATACTGACTGTAAAGTGCAGCGTGCGGTACTATACTGACTGTAAAGTGCCGCATGTGTTACTATACTGACTGTAAAGTGCTGCATGTGTTACTATACTGACTGTAAAGTGCAGCGTGCGTTACTATACTGACTGTAAAGTGCAGCGTGCAGTACTATACTGACTGTAAAGTGCCGCGTGTGTTACTATACTGACTGTAAAGTGCTTCATGTGTTACTATACTGACTGTAAAGTGCAGTGTGGGTTACTATACTGACTGTAAAGTGCTGCATGTGTTACTATACTGACTGTAAAGTGCAGCATGTGTTACTATACTGACTGTAAAGTGCAGCGTGCGTTACTATACTGACTGTAAAGTGCAGCATGCGTTACTATACTGACTGTAAAGTGCCGCGTGCATTACTATACTGACTGTAAAGTGCCGCGTGTGTTACTATACTGACTGTAAAGTGCAGCGTGCGTTACTATACTGACTGTAAAGTGCCGCGTGTGTTACTATACTGACTGTAAAGTGCCGCGTGTGTTACTATACTGACTGTAAAGTGCCGCATGTGTTACTATACTGACTGTAAAGTGCCGCATGTGTTACTATACTGACTGTAAAGTGCAGCAGGCGTTACTATACTGACTGTAAAGTGCCGCGTGCATTACTATACTGACTGTAAAGTGCCGCGTGTGTTACTATACTGACTGTAAAGTGCCGCGTGTGTTACTATACTGACTGTAAAGTGCAGCATGTGTTACTATACTGACTGTAAAGTGCCGCATGTGTTACTATACTGACTGTAAAGTGCCGCATGTGTTACTATACTGACTGTAAAGTGCCGCGTGTGTTACTATACTGACTGTAAAGTGCCGCGTGTGTTACTATACTGACTGTAAAGTGCCGCATGTGTTACTATACTGACTGTAAAGTGCAGCGTGTGTTACTATACTGATTGTAAAGTGCCGCATGCATTATTATACTGACTGTAAAGTGCCGCATGTGTTACTATACTGACTGTAAAGTGCAGCGTGTGTTACTATACTGACTGTAAAGTGCCGCGTGTGTTACTATACTGACTGTAAAGTGCAGTGTGCGTTACTATACTGACTGTAAAGTGCCGCATGCATTACTATACTGACTGTAAAGAGCAGCATGTGTTACTATACTGACTGTAAAGAGCAGCGTGTGTTACTATACTGACTGTAAAGTGCTGCATGTGTTACTATACTGACTGTAAAGAGCAGCATGTGTTACTATACTGAATGTAAAGTGCCGCATGTGTTACTATACTGACTGTAAAGTGCAGCATGTGTTACTATACTGACTGTAAAGTGCAGCATGCGTTACTATACTGACTGTAAAGTGCCGCATGTGTTACTATACTGACTGTAAAGTGCCGCATGTGTTACTATACTGACTGTAAAGTGCAGCATGCGTTACTATACTGACTGTAAAGTGCAGCATGTGTTACTATACTGACTGTAAAGTGCAGCGTGCGTTACTATACTGACTGTAAAGTGCAGCGTGCAGTACTATACTGACTGTAAAGTGCCGCGTGTGTTACTATACTGACTGTAAAGTGCTGCATGTGTTACTATACTGACTGTAAAGTGCAGTGTGGGTTACTATACTGACTGTAAAGTGCTGCATGTGTTACTATACTGACTGTAAAGTGCAGCATGCGTTACTATACTGACTGTAAAGTGCAGCGTGCGTTACTATACTGACTGTAAAGTGCAGCATGCGTTACTATACTGACTGTAAAGTGCCGCGTGTGTTACTATACTGACTGTAAAGTGCTGCATGTGTTACTATACTGACTGTAAAGTGCAGCGTGCGTTACTATACTGACTGTAAAGTGCCGCGTGTGTTACTATACTGACTGTAAAGTGCTGCATGTGTTACTATACTGACTGTAAAGTGCCGCGTGTGTTACTATACTGACTGTAAAGTGCTGCATGTGTTACTATACTGACTGTAAAGTGCCGCGTGTGTTACTATACTGACTGTAAAGTGCCGCATGTGTTACTATACTGACTGTAAAGTGCTGCATGTGTTACTATACTGACTGTAAAGTGCAGCGTGCATTACTATACTGACTGTAAAGTGCTGCGTGTGTTACTATACTGACTGTAAAGTGCAGCGTGTGTTACTATACTGACTGTAAAGAGCAGCATGCGTTACTATACTGACTGTAAAGAGCAGCATGTGTTACTATACTGACTGTAAAGAGCAGCATGCGTTACTATACTGACTGTAAAGTGCAGCGTGCGTTACTATACTGACTGTAAAGTGCCGCGTGTGTTACTATACTGACTGTAAAGTGCAGTGTGCGTTACTATACTGACTGTAAAGTGCAGCGTGCATTACTATACTGACTGTAAAGTGACGCATGCGTTACTATACTGACTGTAAAGTGCCGCATGTGTTACTATACTGACTGTAAAGTGCTGCGTGTGTTACTATACTGACTGTAAAGAGCAGCATGCGTTACTATACTGACTGTAAAGTGCAGTGTGCGTTACTATACTGACTGTAAAGTGCCGCGTGTGTTACTATACTGACTGTAAAGTGCCGCGTGTGTTACTATACTGACTGTAAAGTGCAGCATGCGTTACTATACTGACTGTAAAGTGCCGCGTGTGTTACTATACTGACTGTAAAGTTCCGCGTGTGTTACTATACTGACTGTAAAGTGCCGCATGTGTTACTATACTGACTGTAAAGTGCAGCAGGCGTTACTATACTGACTGTAAAGTGCAGCAGGCGTTACTATACTGACTGTAAAGTGCAGCGTACATTACTATACTGACTGTAAAGTGCCGCGTGTGTTACTATACTGACTGTAAAGTGCAGCGTTTGTTACTATACTGACTGTAAAGTGCCGCATGTGTTACTATACTGACTGTAAAGTGCCGCATGTGTTACTATACTGACTGTAAAGTGCAGCAGGCGTTACTATACTGACTGTAAAGTGCAGCATGCATTACTATACTGACTGTAAAGTGTCGCGTGTGTTACTATACTGACTGTAAAGTGCCGCATGTGTTACTATACTGACTGTAAAGTGCAGCGTGTGTTACTATACTGATTGTAAAGTGCCGCATGCATTATTATACTGACTGTAAAGTGCCGCATGTGTTACTATACTGACTGTAAAGTGCAGCGTGTGTTACTATACTGACTGTAAAGTGCCGCATGCATTATTATACTGACTGTAAAGTGCCGCATGTGTTACTATACTGACTGTAAAGTGCAGCGTGCGTTACTATACTGACTGTAAAGTGCCGCGTGTGTTACTATACTGACTGTAAAGTGCAGTGTGCGTTACTATACTGACTGTAAAGTGCCGCATGCATTATTATACTGACTGTAAAGTGCCGCATGTGTTACTATACTGACTGTAAAGTGCCGCATGTGTTACTATACTGACTGTAAAGTGCAGCGTGCCTTACTATACTGACTGTAAAGTGCAGCGTGCGTTACTATACTGACTGTAAAGAGCAGCATGTGTTACTATACTGACTGTAAAGAGCAGCGTGTGTTACTATACTGACTGTAAAGTGCTGCATGTGTTACTATACTGACTGTAAAGAGCAGCGTGTGTTACTATACTGACTGTAAAGAGCAGCATGTGTTACTATACTGACTGTAAAGTGCAGCATGTGTTACTATACTGACTGTAAAGTGCAGCATGTGTTACTATACTGACTGTTTAGTGCAGCATGCGTTACTATACTGACTGTAAAGTGCCGCATGTGTTACTATACTGACTGTAAAGTGCAGCGTGCATTACTATACTGACTGTAAAGTGCAGCATGTGTTACTATACTGACTGTAAAGTGCAGCGTGCGTTACTATACTGACTGTAAAGTGCAGCGTGCAGTACTATACTGACTGTAAAGTGCCGCATGTGTTACTATACTGACTGTAAAGTGCCGCATGTGTTACTATACTGACTGTAAAGTGCAGCGTGCGTTACTATGCTGACTGTAAAGTGCAGCGTGCGGTACTATACTGACTGTAAAGTGCCGCGTGTGTTACTATACTGACTGTAAAGTGCTGCATGTGTTACTATACTGACTGTAAAGTGCAGCGTGGGTTACTATACTGACTGTAAGGTGCCGCATGTGTTACTATACTGACTGTAAAGTGCAGCATGCGTTACTATACTGACTGTAAAGTGCAGCGTGCGTTACTATACTGACTGTAAAGTGCAGCGTGCGTTACTATACTGACTGTAAAGTGCCGCATGTGTTACTATACTGACTGTAAAGTGCAGCATGTGTTACTATACTGACTGTAAAGGGCCGCGTGCGTTACTATACTGACTGTAAAGTGCAGCATGTGTTACTATACTGACTGTAAAGGGCCGCATGCGTTACTATACTGACTGTAAAGTGCAGCATGTGTTACTATACTGACTGTAAGGTGCCGCATGTGTTACTATACTGACTGTAAAGTGCAGCATGCGTTACTATACTGACTGTAAAGTGCAGCGTGCGTTACTATACTGACTGTAAAGTGCAGCGTGCGTTACTATACTGACTGTAAAGTGCCGCATGTGTTACTATACTGACTGTAAAGTGCTGCATGTGTTACTATACTGACTGTAAAGTGCAGCGTGCATTACTATACTGACTGTAAAGTGCCGCATGTGTTACTATACTGACTGTAAAGTGCCGCATGTGTTACTATACTGACTGTAAAGTGCAGCGTGCGTTACTATACTGACTGTAAAGTGCCGCGTGTGTTACTATACTGACTGTAAAGTGCTGCGTGTGTTACTATACTGACTGTAAAGTGCCGCATGTGTTACTATACTGACTGTAAAGTGCAGCGTGCGTTACTATACTGACTGTAAAGTGCAGCGTGTGTTACTATACTGACTGTAAAGTGCTGCATGCGTTACTATACTGACTGTAAAGTGCCGCATGTGTTACTATACTGACTGTAAAGTGCTGCGTGTGTTACTATACTGACTGTAAAGTGCCGCATGTGTTACTATACTGACTGTAAAGTGCAGCGTGCGTTACTATACTGACTGTAAAGTGCAGCGTGTGTTACTATACTGACTGTAAAGTGCTGCGTGTGTTACTATACTGACTGTAAAGTGCCGCATGTGTTACTATACTGACTGTAAAGTGCAGCGTGCGTTACTATACTGACTGTAAAGTGCAGCGTGTGTTACTATACTGACTGTAAAGAGCAGCATGTGTTACTATACTGACTGTAAAGTGCCGCGTGTGTTACTATACTGACTGTAAAGTGCAGCGTGCATTACTATACTGACTGTAAAGTGCCGCGTGTGTTACTATACTGACTGTAAAGTGCCGCGTGTGTTACTATACTGACTGTAAAGTGCCGCATGTGTTACTATACTGACTGTAAAGTGCCGCATGTGTTACTATACTGACTGTAAAGTGCAGCAGGCGTTACTATACTGACTGTAAAGTGCAGCATGCATTACTATACTGACTGTAAAGTGCCGCATGTGTTACTATACTGACTGTAAAGTGCCGCATGTGTTACTATACTGACTGTAAAGTGCAGCGTGCGTTACTATACTGACTGTAAAGTGCCGCGTGTGTTACTATACTGACTGTAAAGTGCTGCGTGTGTTACTATACTGACTGTAAAGTGCCGCATGTGTTACTATACTGACTGTAAAGTGCCGCATGTGTTACTATACTGACTGTAAAGTGCCGCATGTGTTACTATACTGACTGTAAAGTGCAGCATGTGTTACTATACTGACTGTAAAGTGCCGCATGCATTATTATACTGACTGTAAAGTGCCGCATGTGTTACTATACTGACTGTAAAGTGCAGCGTGCGTTACTATACTGACTGTAAAGTGTCGCGTGTGTTACTATACTGACTGTAAAGTGCAGTGTGTGTTACTATACTGACTGTAAAGTGCAGCGTGCTTTACTATACTGACTGTAAAGTGACGCATGTGTTACTATACTGACTGTAAAGTGCCGCGTGTGTTACTATACTGACTGTAAAGTGCAGCGTGCGTTACTATACTGACTGTAAAGTGCAGCGAGCGTTACTATACTGACTGTAAAGTGCCGCATGTGTTACTATACTGACTGTAAAGTGCCGCATGTGTTACTATACTGACTGTAAAGTGCTGCATGTGTTACTATACTGACTGTAAAGTGCAGCGTGCGTTACTATACTGACTGTAAAGTGCCGCATGTGTTACTATACTGACTGTAAAGTGCTGCATGTGTTACTATACTGACTGTAAAGTGCAGCGTGCATTACTATACTGACTGTAAAGTGCTGCGTGTGTTACTATACTGACTGTAAAGTGCAGCGTGTGTTACTATACTGACTGTAAAGAGCAGCATGCATTACTATACTGACTGTAAAGTGCAGCGTGCATTACTATACTGACTGTAAAGTGCCGCGTGTGTTACTATACTGACTGTAAAGTGCAGCGTGCGTTACTATGCTGACTATAAAGTGCCGCGTGTGTTACTATACTGACTGTAAAGTGCCGCGTGTGTTACTATACTGACTGTAAAGTGCCGCATGTGTTACTATACTGACTGTAAAGTGCCGCATGTGTTACTATACTGACTGTAAAGTGCAGCAGGCGTTACTATACTGACTGTAAAGTGCCGCGTGCATTACTATACTGACTGTAAAGTGCCGCGTGTGTTACTATACTGACTGTAAAGTGCCGCGTGTGTTACTATACTGACTGTAAAGTGCCGCATGTGTTACTATACTGACTGTAAAGTGCAGCAGGCGTTACTATACTGACTGTAAAGTGCAGCATGCATTACTATACTGACTGTAAAGTGCCGCATGTGTTACTATACTGACTGTAAAGTGCCGCATGTGTTACTATACTGACTGTAAAGTGCCGCGTGTGTTACTATACTGACTGTAAAGTGCCGCGTGTGTTACTATACTGACTGTAAAGTGCCGCATGTGTTACTATACTGACTGTAAAGTGCAGCGTGTGTTACTATACTGATTGTAAAGTGCCGCATGCATTATTATACTGACTGTAAAGTGCCGCATGTGTTACTATACTGACTGTAAAGTGCAGCGTGTGTTACTATACTGACTGTAAAGTGCCGCGTGTGTTACTATACTGACTGTAAAGTGCAGCGTGTGTTACTATACTGATTGTAAAGTGCCGCATGCATTATTATACTGACTGTAAAGTGCCGCATGTGTTACTATACTGACTGTAAAGTGCAGCGTGTGTTACTATACTGACTGTAAAGTGCCGCGTGTGTTACTATACTGACTGTAAAGTGCAGTGTGCGTTACTATACTGACTGTAAAGTGCCGCATGCATTACTATACTGACTGTAAAGAGCAGCATGTGTTACTATACTGACTGTAAAGAGCAGCGTGTGTTACTATACTGACTGTAAAGTGCTGCATGTGTTACTATACTGACTGTAAAGAGCAGCATGTGTTACTATACTGAATGTAAAGTGCCGCATGTGTTACTATACTGACTGTAAAGTGCAGCATGTGTTACTATACTGACTGTAAAGTGCAGCATGCGTTACTATACTGACTGTAAAGTGCCGCATGTGTTACTATACTGACTGTAAAGTGCCGCATGTGTTACTATACTGACTGTAAAGTGCAGCATGCGTTACTATACTGACTGTAAAGTGCAGCATGTGTTACTATACTGACTGTAAAGTGCAGCGTGCGTTACTATACTGACTGTAAAGTGCAGCGTGCGGTACTATACTGACTGTAAAGTGCCGCATGTGTTACTATACTGACTGTAAAGTGCTGCATGTGTTACTATACTGACTGTAAAGTGCAGCGTGCGTTACTATACTGACTGTAAAGTGCAGCGTGCAGTACTATACTGACTGTAAAGTGCCGCGTGTGTTACTATACTGACTGTAAAGTGCTTCATGTGTTACTATACTGACTGTAAAGTGCAGTGTGGGTTACTATACTGACTGTAAAGTGCTGCATGTGTTACTATACTGACTGTAAAGTGCAGCATGTGTTACTATACTGACTGTAAAGTGCAGCGTGCGTTACTATACTGACTGTAAAGTGCAGCATGCGTTACTATACTGACTGTAAAGTGCCGCGTGCATTACTATACTGACTGTAAAGTGCCGCGTGTGTTACTATACTGACTGTAAAGTGCAGCGTGCGTTACTATACTGACTGTAAAGTGCCGCGTGTGTTACTATACTGACTGTAAAGTGCCGCGTGTGTTACTATACTGACTGTAAAGTGCCGCATGTGTTACTATACTGACTGTAAAGTGCCGCATGTGTTACTATACTGACTGTAAAGTGCAGCAGGCGTTACTATACTGACTGTAAAGTGCCGCGTGCATTACTATACTGACTGTAAAGTGCCGCGTGTGTTACTATACTGACTGTAAAGTGCCGCGTGTGTTACTATACTGACTGTAAAGTGCAGCATGTGTTACTATACTGACTGTAAAGTGCCGCATGTGTTACTATACTGACTGTAAAGTGCCGCATGTGTTACTATACTGACTGTAAAGTGCCGCGTGTGTTACTATACTGACTGTAAAGTGCCGCGTGTGTTACTATACTGACTGTAAAGTGCCGCATGTGTTACTATACTGACTGTAAAGTGCAGCGTGTGTTACTATACTGATTGTAAAGTGCCGCATGCATTATTATACTGACTGTAAAGTGCCGCATGTGTTACTATACTGACTGTAAAGTGCAGCGTGTGTTACTATACTGACTGTAAAGTGCCGCGTGTGTTACTATACTGACTGTAAAGTGCAGCGTGTGTTACTATACTGATTGTAAAGTGCCGCATGCATTATTATACTGACTGTAAAGTGCCGCATGTGTTACTATACTGACTGTAAAGTGCAGCGTGTGTTACTATACTGACTGTAAAGTGCCGCGTGTGTTACTATACTGACTGTAAAGTGCAGTGTGCGTTACTATACTGACTGTAAAGTGCCGCATGCATTACTATACTGACTGTAAAGAGCAGCATGTGTTACTATACTGACTGTAAAGAGCAGCGTGTGTTACTATACTGACTGTAAAGTGCTGCATGTGTTACTATACTGACTGTAAAGAGCAGCATGTGTTACTATACTGAATGTAAAGTGCCGCATGTGTTACTATACTGACTGTAAAGTGCAGCATGTGTTACTATACTGACTGTAAAGTGCAGCATGCGTTACTATACTGACTGTAAAGTGCCGCATGTGTTACTATACTGACTGTAAAGTGCCGCATGTGTTACTATACTGACTTAAAAGTGCAGCATGCGTTACTATACTGACTGTAAAGTGCAGCATGTGTTACTATACTGACTGTAAAGTGCAGCGTGCGTTACTATACTGACTGTAAAGTGCAGCGTGCAGTACTATACTGACTGTAAAGTGCCGCGTGTGTTACTATACTGACTGTAAAGTGCTGCATGTGTTACTATACTGACTGTAAAGTGCAGTGTGGGTTACTATACTGACTGTAAAGTGCTGCATGTGTTACTATACTGACTGTAAAGTGCAGCATGCGTTACTATACTGACTGTAAAGTGCAGCGTGCGTTACTATACTGACTGTAAAGTGCAGCATGCGTTACTATACTGACTGTAAAGTGCAGCATGCGTTACTATACTGACTGTAAAGTGCAGCGTGCGTTACTATACTGACTGTAAAGTGCAGCATGCGTTACTATACTGACTGTAAAGTGCAGCATGCGTTACTATACTGACTGTAAAGTGCCGCGTGTGTTACTATACTGACTGTAAAGTGCTGCATGTGTTACTATACTGACTGTAAAGTGCAGCGTGCGTTACTATACTGACTGTAAAGTGCCGCATGTGTTACTATACTGACTGTAAAGTGCTGCATGTGTTACTATACTGACTGTAAAGTGCAGCGTGCATTACTATACTGACTGTAAAGTGCTGCGTGTGTTACTATACTGACTGTAAAGTGCAGCGTGTGTTACTATACTGACTGTAAAGAGCAGCATGCGTTACTATACTGACTGTAAAGAGCAGCATGTGTTACTATACTGACTGTAAAGAGCAGCATGCGTTACTATACTGACTGTAAAGTGCAGCGTGCGTTACTATACTGACTGTAAAGTGCCGCGTGTGTTACTATACTGACTGTAAAGTGCCGCGTGTGTTACTATACTGACTGTAAAGTGCAGCGTGCGTTACTATACTGACTGTAAAGTGCCGCGTGTGTTACTATACTGACTGTAAAGTGCCGCGTGTGTTACTATACTGACTGTAAATTACCGCATGTGTTACTATACTGACTGTAAAGTGCCGCATGTGTTACTATACTGACTGTAAAGTGCAGCGTGTGTTACTATACTGACTGTAAAGTGCCGCATGCATTATTATACTGACTGTAAAGTGCAGCGTGCATTACTATACTGACTGTAAAGTGCCGCGTGTGTTACTATACTGACTGTAAAGTGCCGCGTGTGTTACTATACTGACTGTAAAGTGCCGCATGTGTTACTATACTGACTGTAAAGTGCAGCATGTGTTACTATACTGACTGTAAAGTGCCGCATGCATTATTATACTGACTGTAAAGTGCCGCATGTGTTACTATACTGACTGTAAAGTGCAGCGTGTGTTACTATACTGACTGTAAAGTGCAGCATGCGTTACTATACTGACTGTAAAGTGCCGAATGTGTTACTATACTGACTGTAAAGTGCTGCATGTGTTACTATACTGACTGTAAAGTGCCGCGTGTGTTACTATACTGACTGTAAAGTGCTGCATGTGTTACTATACTGACTGTAAAGGGCCGCGTGCGTTACTATACTGACTGTAAAGTGCAGCATGTGTTACTATACTGACTGTAAAGGGCCGCATGCGTTACTATACTGACTGTAAAGTGCAGCATGTGTTACTATACTGACTGTAAGGTGCCGCATGTGTTACTATACTGACTGTAAAGTGCTGCATGTGTTACTATACTGACTGTAAAGTGCAGCGTGCATTACTATACTGACTGTAAAGTGCAGCGTGCGTTACTATACTGACTGTAAAGTGCCGCATGTGTTACTATACTGACTGTAAAGTGCAGCGTGTGTTACTATACTGATTGTAAAGTGCCGCATGCATTATTATACTGACTGTAAAGTGCCGCATGTGTTACTATACTGACTGTAAAGTGCAGCGTGTGTTACTATACTGACTGTAAAGTGCCGCATGCATTATTATACTGACTGTAAAGTGCCGCATGTGTTACTATACTGACTGTAAAGTGCAGCGTGCGTTACTATACTGACTGTAAAGTGCCGCGTGTGTTACTATACTGACTGTAAAGTGCAGTGTGCGTTACTATACTGACTGTAAAGTGCCGCATGCATTATTATACTGACTGTAAAGTGCCGCATGTGTTACTATACTGACTGTAAAGTGCCGCATGTGTTACTATACTGACTGTAAAGTGCAGCGTCCCTTACTATACTGACTGTAAAGTGCAGCGTGCGTTACTATACTGACTGTAAAGAGCAGCATGTGTTACTATACTGACTGTAAAGAGCAGCGTGTGTTACTATACTGAATGTAAAGTGCTGCATGTGTTACTATACTGACTGTAAAGAGCAGCATGTGTTACTATACTGACTAAAGTGCAGCATGTGTTACTATACTGACTGTAAAGTGCAGCATGTGTTACTATACTGACTGTTTAGTGCAGCATGCATTACTATACTGACTGTAAAGTGCCGCATGTGTTACTATACTGACTGTAAAGTGCTGCATGTGTTACTATACTGACTGTAAAGTGCAGCGTGCATTACTATACTGACTGTAAAGTGCAGCATGTGTTACTATACTGACTGTAAAGTGCAGCGTGCGTTACTATACTGACTGTAAAGTGCAGCGTGCGGTACTATACTGACTGTAAAGTGCCGCATGTGTTACTATACTGACTGTAAAGTGCTGCATGTGTTACTATACTGACTGTAAAGTGCAGCGTGCGTTACTATACTGACTGTAAAGTGCAGCGTGCAGTACTATACTGACTGTAAAGTGCCGCGTGTGTTACTATACTGACTGTAAAGTGCTGCATGTGTTACTATACTGACTGTAAAGTGCAGTGTGGGTTACTATACTGACTGTAAAGTGCTGCATGTGTTACTATACTGACTGTAAAGTGCAGCATGCGTTACTATACTGACTGTAAAGTGCAGCGTGCGTTACTATACTGACTGTAAAGTGCAGCATGCGTTACTATACTGACTGTAAAGTGCCGCATGTGTTACTATACTGACTGTAAAGTGCTGCATGTGTTACTATACTGACTGTAAAGTGCAGCGTGCATTACTATACTGACTGTAAAGTGCTGCGTGTGTTACTATACTGACTGTAAAGTGCAGCGTGTGTTACTATACTGACTGTAAAGAGCAGCATGCGTTACTATACTGACTGTAAAGAGCAGCATGTGTTACTATACTGACTGTAAAGAGCAGCATGCGTTACTATACTGACTGTAAAGTGCAGCGTGCGTTACTATACTGACTGTAAAGTGCCGCGTGTGTTACTATACTGACTGTAAAGTGCCGCGTGTGTTACTATACTGACTGTAAAGTGCAGCGTGCGTTACTATACTGACTGTAAAGTGCCGCGTGTGTTACTATACTGACTGTAAAGTGCCGCGTGTGTTACTATACTGACTGTAAATTACCGCATGTGTTACTATACTGACTGTAAAGTGCCGCATGTGTTACTATACTGACTGTAAAGTGCAGCGTGTGTTACTATACTGACTGTAAAGTGCCGCATGCATTATTATACTGACTGTAAAGTGCAGCGTGCATTACTATACTGACTGTAAAGTGCCGCGTGCGTTACTATACTGACTGTAAAGTGCCGCATGTGTTACTATACTGACTGTAAAGTGCAGCGTGTGTTACTATACTGACTGTAAAGTGCAGCATGCGTTACTATACTGACTGTAAAGTGCCGAATGTGTTACTATACTGACTGTAAAGTGCTGCATGTGTTACTATACTGACTGTAAAGTGCCGCGTGTGTTACTATACTGACTGTAAAGTGCTGCATGTGTTACTATACTGACTGTAAAGGGCCGTGTGCGTTACTATACTGACTGTAAAGTGCAGCATGTGTTACTATACTGACTGTAAAGGGCCGCATGCGTTACTATACTGACTGTAAAGTGCAGCATGTGTTACTATACTGACTGTAAGGTGCCGCATGTGTTACTATACTGACTGTAAAGTGCTGCATGTGTTACTATACTGACTGTAAAGTGCAGCGTGCATTACTATACTGACTGTAAAGTGCTGCGTGTGTTACTATACTGACTGTAAAGTGCAGCGTGTGTTACTATACTGACTGTAAAGAGCAGCATGCGTTACTATACTGACTGTAAAGAGCAGCATGTGTTACTATACTGACTGTAAAGAGCAGCATGCGTTACTATACTGACTGTAAAGTGCAGCGTGCGTTACTATACTGACTGTAAAGTGCCGCGTGTGTTACTATACTGACTGTAAAGTGCCGCGTGTGTTACTATACTGACTGTAAAGTGCAGCGTGCGTTACTATACTGACTGTAAAGTGCCGCGTGTGTTACTATACTGACTGTAAAGTGCCGCGTGTGTTACTATACTGACTGTAAATTACCGCATGTGTTACTATACTGACTGTAAAGTGCCGCATGTGTTACTATACTGACTGTAAAGTGCAGCGTGTGTTACTATACTGACTGTAAAGTGCCGCATGCATTATTATACTGACTGTAAAGTGCAGCGTGCATTACTATACTGACTGTAAAGTGCCGCGTGTGTTACTATACTGACTGTAAAGTGCCGCGTGTGTTACTATACTGACTGTAAAGTGCCGCATGTGTTACTATACTGACTGTAAAGTGCAGCATGTGTTACTATACTGACTGTAAAGTGCCGCATGCATTATTATACTGACTGTAAAGTGCCGCATGTGTTACTATACTGACTGTAAAGTGCAGTGTGTGTTACTATGCTGACTGTAAAGTGCAGCATGCGTTACTATACTGACTGTAAAGTGCCGAATGTGTTACTATACTGACTGTAAAGTGCAGCGTGTGTTACTATACTGACTGTAAAGAGCAGCATGCGTTACTATACTGACTGTAAAGAGCAGCATGTGTTACTATACTGACTGTAAAGAGCAGCATGCGTTACTATACTGACTGTAAAGTGCAGCGTGCGTTACTATACTGACTGTAAAGTGCCGCGTGTGTTACTATACTGACTGTAAAGTGCCGCGTGTGTTACTATACTGACTGTAAAGTGCAGCGTGCGTTACTATACTGACTGTAAAGTGCCGCGTGTGTTACTATACTGACTGTAAAGTGCCGCGTGTGTTACTATACTGACTGTAAATTACCGCATGTGTTACTATACTGACTGTAAAGTGCCGCATGTGTTACTATACTGACTGTAAAGTGCAGCGTGTGTTACTATACTGACTGTAAAGTGCCGCATGCATTATTATACTGACTGTAAAGTGCAGCGTGCATTACTATACTGACTGTAAAGTGCCGCGTGTGTTACTATACTGACTGTAAAGTGCCGCGTGTGTTACTATACTGACTGTAAAGTGCCGCATGTGTTACTATACTGACTGTAAGGTGCCGCATGTGTTACTATACTGACTGTAAGGTGCCGCATGTGTTACTATACTGACTGTAAGGTGCCGCATGTGTTACTATACTGACTGTAAAGTGCAGCGTGTGTTACTATACTGACTGTAAAGTGCAGCATGCGTTACTATACTGACTGTAAAGTGCCGAATGTGTTACTATACTGACTGTAAAGTGCTGCATGTGTTACTATACTGACTGTAAAGTGCCGCGTGTGTTACTATACTGACTGTAAAGTGCTGCATGTGTTACTATACTGACTGTAAAGGGCCGCGTGCGTTACTATACTGACTGTAAAGTGCAGCATGTGTTACTATACTGACTGTAAAGGGCCGCATGCGTTACTATACTGACTGTAAAGTGCAGCATGTGTTACTATACTGACTGTAAGGTGCCGCATGTGTTACTATACTGACTGTAAAGTGCTGCATGTGTTACTATACTGACTGTAAAGTGCAGCGTGCATTACTATACTGACTGTAAAGTGCTGCGTGTGTTACTATACTGACTGTAAAGTGCAGCGTGTGTTACTATACTGACTGTAAAGAGCAGCATGCGTTACTATACTGACTGTAAAGAGCAGCATGTGTTACTATACTGACTGTAAAGAGCAGCATGCGTTACTATACTGACTGTAAAGTGCAGCGTGCGTTACTATACTGACTGTAAAGTGCCGCGTGTGTTACTATACTGACTGTAAAGTGCCGCGTGTGTTACTATACTGACTGTAAAGTGCAGCGTGCGTTACTATACTGACTGTAAAGTGCCGCGTGTGTTACTATACTGACTGTAAAGTGCCGCGTGTGTTACTATACTGACTGTAAATTACCGCATGTGTTACTATACTGACTGTAAAGTGCCGCATGTGTTACTATACTGACTGTAAAGTGCAGCGTGTGTTACTATACTGACTGTAAAGTGCCGCATGCATTATTATACTGACTGTAAAGTGCAGCGTGCATTACTATACTGACTGTAAAGTGCCGCGTGTGTTACTATACTGACTGTAAAGTGCCGCGTGTGTTACTATACTGACTGTAAAGTGCCGCATGTGTTACTATACTGACTGTAAAGTGCAGCATGTGTTACTATACTGACTGTAAAGTGCCGCATGCATTATTATACTGACTGTAAAGTGCCGCATGTGTTACTATACTGACTGTAAAGTGCAGTGTGTGTTACTATACTGACTGTAAAGTGCAGCATGCGTTACTATACTGACTGTAAAGTGCCGAATGTGTTACTATACTGACTGTAAAGTGCTGCATGTGTTACTATACTGACTGTAAAGTGCCGCGTGTGTTACTATACTGACTGTAAAGTGCTGCATGTGTTACTATACTGACTGTAAAGGGCCGCGTGCGTTACTATACTGACTGTAAACTGCAGCATGTGTTACTATACTGACTGTAAAGGGCCGCATGCGTTACTATACTGACTGTAAAGTGCAGCATGTGTTACTATACTGACTGTAAGGTGCCGCATGTGTTACTATACTGACTGTAAAGTGCCGCATGTGTTACTATACTGACTGTAAGATGCCGCATGTGTTACTATACTGACTGTAAAGTTCAACGTGCGTTACTATACTGACTGTAAAGTGCAGTGTGCGTTACTATACTGACTGTAAGGTGCCGCATGTGTTACTATACTGACTGTAAGGTGCCGCATGTGTTACTATACTGACTGTAAGGTGCCGCATGTGTTACTATACTGACTGTAAAGTGCAGCATGTGTTACTATACTGACTGTAAAGTGCAGCGTGCGTTACTATACTGACTGTAAAGTGCAGCAGGCGTTACTATACTGACTGTAAAGTGCAGCGTGCATTACTATACTGACTGTAAAGTGCAGCGTGCGTTACTATACTGACTGTGAAGTGCAGCGTGCGTTACTATACTGACTGTAAAGTGCAGCGTGCGTTACTATACTGACTGTAAAGTGCAGCATGCGTTACTATACTGACTGTAAGGTGCCGCGTGTGTTACTATACTGACTGTAAAGTGCCGCATGTGTTACTATACTGACTGTAAAGTGCTGCATGCGTTACTATACTGACTGTAAAGTGCCGCATGCATTATTATACTGACAGTAAAGTGCCGCATGTGTTACTATACTGACTGTAAAGTGCAGCGTGTGTTACTATACTGACTGTAAAGTGCAGCATGCGTTACTATACTGACTGTAAAGTGCCGAATGTGTTACTATACTGACTGTAAAGTGCTGCATGTGTTACTATACTGACTGTAAAGCGCCGCGTGTGTTACTATACTGACTGTAAAGTGCTGCATGTGTTACTATACTGACTGTAAAGGGCCGCGTGCGTTACTATACTGACTGTAAAGTGCAGCATGTGTTACTATACTGACTGTAAAGGGCCGCATGCGTTACTATACAGACTGTAAAGTGCAGCATGTGTTACTATACTGACTGTAAGGTGCCGCATGTGTTACTATACTGACTGTAAAGTGCTGCATGTGTTACTATACTGACTGTAAAGTGCAGCGTGCATTACTATACTGACTGTAAAGTGCTGCGTGTGTTACTATACTGACTGTAAAGTGCAGCGTGTGTTACTATACTGACTGTAAAGAGCAGCGTGCGTTACTATACTGACTGTAAAGAGCAGCATGTGTTACTATACTGACTGTAAAGAGCAGCATGCGTTACTATACTGACTGTAAAGTGCAGCGTGCGTTACTATACTGAATGTAAAGGGCCGCGTGTGTTACTATACTGACTGTAAAGTGCCGCGTGTGTTACTATACTGACTGTAAAGTGCAGCGTGCGTTACTATACTGACTGTAAAGTGCCGCGTGTGTTACTATACTGACTGTAAAGTGCCGCGTGTGTTACTATACTGACTGTAAATTACCGCATGTGTTACTATACTGACTGTAAAGTGCCGCATGTGTTACTATACTGACTGTAAAGTGCAGCGTGTGTTACTATACTGACTGTAAAGTGCCGCATGCATTATTATACTGACTGTAAAGTGCAGCGTGCATTACTATACTGACTGTAAAGTGCCGCGTGTGTTACTATACTGACTGTAAAGTGCCGCGTGTGTTACTATACTGACTGTAAAGTGCCGCATGTGTTACTATACTGACTGTAAAGTGCAGCATGTGTTACTATACTGACTGTAAAGTGCCGCATGCATTATTATACTGACTGTAAAGTGCCGCATGTGTTACTATACTGACTGTAAAGTGCAGTGTGTGTTACTATACTGACTGTAAAGTGCAGCATGCGTTACTATACTGACTGTAAAGTGCCGAATGTGTTACTATACTGACTGTAAAGTGCTGCATGTGTTACTATACTGACTGTAAAGTGCCGCGTGTGTTACTATACTGACTGTAAAGTGCTGCATGTGTTACTATACTGACTGTAAAGGGCCGCGTGCGTTACTATACTGACTGTAAAGTGCAGCATGTGTTACTATACTGACTGTAAAGGGCCGCATGCGTTACTATACTGACTGTAAAGTGCAGCATGTGTTACTATACTGACTGTAAGGTGCCGCATGTGTTACTATACTGACTGTAAAGTGCCGCATGTGTTACTATACTGACTGTAAGATGCCGCATGTGTTACTATACTGACTGTAAAGTTCAACGTGCGTTACTATACTGACTGTAAAGTGCAGTGTGCGTTACTATACTGACTGTAAGGTGCCGCATGTGTTACTATACTGACTGTAAGGTGCCGCATGTGTTACTATACTGACTGTAAGGTGCCGCATGTGTTACTATACTGACTGTAAAGTGCAGCATGTGTTACTATACTGACTGTAAAGTGCAGCGTGCGTTACTATACTGACTGTAAAGTGCAGCAGGCGTTACTATACTGACTGTAAAGTGCAGCGTGCATTACTATACTGACTGTAAAGTGCAGCGTGCGTTACTATACTGACTGTGAAGTGCAGCGTGCGTTACTATACTGACTGTAAAGTGCAGCGTGCGTTACTATACTGACTGTAAAGTGCAGCATGCGTTACTATACTGACTGTAAGGTGCCGCGTGTGTTACTATACTGACTGTAAAGTGCCGCATGTGTTACTATACTGACTGTAAAGTGCTGCATGCGTTACTATACTGACTGTAAAGTGCAGCATGTGTTACTATACTGACTGTAAAGTGCCGCATGCATTACTATACTGACTGTAAGGTGCCGCATGCGTTCCTATACTGACTGTAAGGTGCCGCATGTGTTACTATACTGACTGTAAGGTGCCGCATGTGTTACTATACTGACTGTAAAGTGCAGTGTGCGTTACTATACTGACTGTAAAGTGCAGCGTGCGTTACTATACTGACTGTAAAGTGCAGCGTGCATTACTATACTGACTGTAAAGTGCCGCGTGTGTTACTATACTGACTGTAAAGTGCAGCGTGCGTTACTATACTGACTGTAAAGTGCAGCGTGCGTTACTATACTGACTGTAAGGTGCCGCGTGTGTTACTATACTGACTGTAAAGTGCCGCATGTGTTACTATACTGACTGTAAAGTGCCGCATGTGTTACTATACTGACTGTAAAGTGCAGCGTGTGTTACTATACTGACTGTAAAGTGCCGCATGTGTTACTATACTGACTGTAAAGTGCAGCATGTGTTACTATACTGACTGTAAAGTGCCGCATGCATTATTATACTGACTGTAAAGTGCCGCATGTGTTACTATACTGACTGTAAAGTGCAGTGTGTGTTACTATACTGACTGTAAAGTGCAGCATGCGTTACTATACTGACTGTAAAGTGCCGAATGTGTTACTATACTGACTGTAAAGTGCTGCATGTGTTACTATACTGACTGTAAAGTGCCGCGTGTGTTACTATACTGACTGTAAAGTGCTGCATGTGTTACTATACTGACTGTAAAGGGCCGCGTGCGTTACTATACTGACTGTAAAGTGCAGCATGTGTTACTATACTGACTGTAAAGGGCCGCATGCGTTACTATACTGACTGTAAAGTGCAGCATGTGTTACTATACTGACTGTAAGGTGCCGCATGTGTTACTATACTGACTGTAAAGTGCCGCATGTGTTACTATACTGACTGTAAAGTGCAGCAGGCGTTACTATACTGACTGTAAAGTGCCGCATGTGTTACTATACTGACTGTAAGATGCCGCATGTGTTACTATACTGACTGTAAAGTTCAACGTGCGTTACTATACTGACTGTAAAGTGCAGCAGGCGTTACTATACTGACTGTAAAGTGCAGCGTGCATTACTATACTGACTGTAAAGTGCAGCGTGCGTTACTATACTGACTGTAAGGTGCCGCATGTGTTACTATACTGACTGTAAAGTGCAGCATGTGTTACTATACTGACTGTAAAGTGCAGCGTGCGTTACTATACTGACTGTAAAGTGCAGCAGGCGTTACTATACTGACTGTAAAGTGCAGCGTGCATTACTATACTGACTGTAAAGTGCAGCGTGCGTTACTATACTGACTGTGAAGTGCAGCGTGCGTTACTATACTGACTGTAAAGTGCAGCGTGCGTTACTATACTGACTGTAAAGTGCAGCATGCGTTACTATACTGACTGTAAGGTGCCGCGTGTGTTACTATACTGACTGTAAAGTGCCGCATGTGTTACTATACTGACTGTAAAGTGCTGCATGCGTTACTATACTGACTGTAAAGTGCAGCATGTGTTACTATACTGACTGTAAAGTGCCGCATGCATTACTATACTGACTGTAAGGTGCCGCATGCGTTCCTATACTGACTGTAAGGTGCCGCATGTGTTACTATACTGACTGTAAGGTGCCGCATGTGTTACTATACTGACTGTAAAGTGCAGTGTGCGTTACTATACTGACTGTAAAGTGCAGCGTGCGTTACTATACTGACTGTAAAGTGCAGTGTGCATTACTATACTGACTGTAAAGTGCCGCGTGTGTTACTATACTGACTGTAAAGTGCAGCGTGCGTTACTATACTGACTGTAAAGTGCAGCGTGCGTTACTATACTGACTGTAAGGTGCCGCGTGTGTTACTATACTGACTGTAAAGTGCCGCATGTGTTACTATACTGACTGTAAAGTGCCGCATGTGTTACTATACTGACTGTAAAGTGCCGCATGCGTTACTATACTGACTGTAAAGTGCAGCATGTGTTACTATACTGACTGTAAAGTGCTGCATGCGTTACTATACTGACTGTAAGGTGCCGCATGCGTTCCTATACTGACTGTAAGGTGCCGCATGTGTTACTATACTGACTGTAAGGTGCTGCATGTGTTACTATACTGACTGTAAAGTGCCGCGTGTGTTCCTATACTGACTGTAAGGTGCCGCATGTGTTACTATACTGACTGTAAAGTGCCGCATGTATTACTATACTGACTGTAAAGTGCAGCATGTGTTACTATACTGAATGTAAAGTGCAGCATGTGTTAGTATAATGACTGTAAAGTGCAGTGTGCGTTACTATACTGACTGTAAAGTGCAGCATGTGTTACTATACTGACTGTAAAGTGCAGTGTGCGTTACTATACTGACTGTAAAGTGCAGCGTGTGTTACTATACTGACTGTAAAGTGCCGCATGTGTTACTATACTGACTGTAAAGTGCCGCATGTGTTACTATACTGACTGTAAAATGCCGCATGCGTTACTATGCTGACTGTAAAGTGCAGTGTGCGTTACTATACTGACTGTAAAGTGCAGCGTGTGTTACTATACTGACTGTAAAGTGCCGCATGTGTTACTATACTGACTGTAAAGTGCCGCATGTGTTACTATACTGACTGTAAAGTGCAGCGTGCGTTACTATGCTGACTGTAAAGTGCAGCGTGCGGTACTATACTGACTGTAAAGTGCCGCGTGTGTTACTATACTGACTGTAAAGTGCAGCGTGCGTTACTATGCTGACTGTAAAGTGCAGCGTGCGGTACTATACTGACTGTAAAGTGCCGCGTGTGTTACTATACTGACTGTAAAGTGCTGCATGTGTTACTATACTGACTGTAAAGTGCAGCGTGCATTACTATACTGACTGTAAAGTGCAGCATGCGTTACTATACTGACTGTAAAGTGCAGCATGCGTTACTATACTGACTGTAAAGTGCAGCGTGCGTTACTATACTGACTGTAAAGTGCCGCGTGTGTTACTATACTGACTGTAAAGTGCTGCATGCGTTACTATACTGACTGTAAAGTGCAGCGTGCGTTACTATACTGACTGTAAAGTGCCGCATGTGTTACTATACTGACTGTAAAGTGCTGCATGTGTTACTATACTGACTGTAAAGTGCAGCGTGTGTTACTATACTGACTGTAAAGTGCCGCGTGTGTTACTATACTGACTGTAAAGTGCAGCGTGCATTACTATACTGACTGTAAAGTGCCGCGTGTGTTACTATACTGACTGTAAAGTGCCGCGTGTGTTACTATACTGACTGTAAAGTGCTGCATGTGTTACTATACTGACTGTAAAGTGCAGCAGGCGTTACTATACTGACTGTAAAGTGCAGCATGCATTACTATACTGACTGTAAAGTGCCGCATGTGTTACTATACTGACTGTAAAGTGCCGCATGTGTTACTATACTGACTGTAAAGTGCAGCGTGCGTTACTATACTGACTGTAAAGTGCCGCATGTGTTACTATACTGACTGTAAAGTGCCGCGTGTGTTACTATACTGACTGTAAAGTGCCGCATGTGTTACTATACTGACTGTAAAGTGCAGCATGTGTTACTATACTGACTGTAAAGTGCTGCATGCATTATTATACTGACTGTAAAGTGCTGCATGTGTTACTATACTGACTGTAAAGTGCAGCGTGTGTTACTATACTGACTGTAAAGGGCCGCATGCATTATTATACTGACTGTAAAGTGCCGCATGTGTTACTATACTGACTGTAAAGTGCAGCGTGCGTTACTATACTGACTGTAAAGTGCCGCGTGTGTTACTATACTGACTGTAAAGTGCAGTGTGTGTTACTATACTGACTGTAAAGTGCAGCGTGCATTACTATACTGACTGTAAAGTGACGCATGTGTTACTATACTGACTGTAAAGTGCCGCGTGTGTTACTATACTGACTGTAAAGTGACGCATGTGTTACTATACTGACTGTAAAGTGCAGCGTGCATTACTTTACTGACTGTAAAGTGCTGCGTGTGTTACTATACTGACTGTAAAGTGCAGCGTGTGTTACTATACTGACTGTAAAGAGCAGCATGCGTTACTATACTGACTGTAAAGAGCAGCATGTGTTACTATACTGACTGTAAAGAGCAGCATGCGTTACTATACTGACTGTAAAGTGCAGCGTGCGTTACTATACTGACTGTAAAGTGCCGCGTGTGTTACTATACTGACTGTAAAGTGCCGCGTGTGTTACTATACTGACTGTAAAGTGCAGCGTGCGTTACTATACTGACTGTAAAGTGCCGCGTGTGTTACTATACTGACTGTAAAGTGCCGCGTGTGTTACTATACTGACTGTAAATTACCGCATGTGTTACTATACTGACTGTAAAGTGCCGCATGTGTTACTATACTGACTGTAAAGTGCAGCGTGTGTTACTATACTGACTGTAAAGTGCCGCATGCATTATTATACTGACTGTAAAGTGCAGCGTGCATTACTATACTGACTGTAAAGTGCCGCGTGTGTTACTATACTGACTGTAAAGTGCCGCATGTGTTACTATACTGACTGTAAAGTGCAGCGTGTGTTACTATACTGACTGTAAAGTGCAGCATGCGTTACTATACTGACTGTAAAGTGCCGAATGTGTTACTATACTGACTGTAAAGTGCTGCATGTGTTACTATACTGACTGTAAAGTGCCGCGTGTGTTACTATACTGACTGTAAAGTGCTGCATGTGTTACTATACTGACTGTAAAGGGCCGCGTGCGTTACTATACTGACTGTAAAGTGCAGCATGTGTTACTATACTGACTGTAAAGGGCCGCATGCGTTACTATACTGACTGTAAAGTGCAGCATGTGTTACTATACTGACTGTAAGGTGCCGCATGTGTTACTATACTGACTGTAAAGTGCTGCATGTGTTACTATACTGACTGTAAAGTGCAGCGTGCATTACTATACTGACTGTAAAGTGCTGCGTGTGTTACTATACTGACTGTAAAGTGCAGCGTGTGTTACTATACTGACTGTAAAGAGCAGCATGCGTTACTATACTGACTGTAAAGAGCAGCATGTGTTACTATACTGACTGTAAAGAGCAGCATGCGTTACTATACTGACTGTAAAGTGCAGCGTGCGTTACTATACTGACTGTAAAGTGCCGCGTGTGTTACTATACTGACTGTAAAGTGCCGCGTGTGTTACTATACTGACTGTAAAGTGCAGCGTGCGTTACTATACTGACTGTAAAGTGCCGCGTGTGTTACTATACTGACTGTAAAGTGCCGCGTGTGTTACTATACTGACAGTAAGCCCAGCGTAATGTAGGCGCAGCCGTAATGAAGCAAGCGCATGACTAGGTGTTTGGGAGTTCTAGGCTATTATGTTCTAGGTATTATGTTTTAGGCTATATTTATAGGGATTGGAGGGTTATGTGAAAGGGGGCATGGGGCAAAATGTATCTATATGTGGTGGGTGGAGAATAAAGTATATAAGTCCATGCGGGGAAGAGGCAGCCCTCTTTCCCGCTGGACAACAGGAGAAAGTTTTGTCCTGTTATTATAGTAAAAGAAAAATATACAGATACATAATTTTACTTACCTGATGGAAGCGGCGATGGAGTCAACGATGGCCAGGATCCGGGATGCAGCGATGCAGCACGGCGTGGGATGGCTGGATGCGCTGATTGCCGGGGCTCTTCCTCCGGTTCCAGCGGCTGGAGAGGAGAGTGAGGGACGCAGCAGCAGGCGTTCCAGGCCTCAGGAGAGGCCTTCTTCTGCGGATGCACCTCGGTCTGGTCGGCGCCGAGGGAGCCCCTCCAGGGACCCTCCTCCTCCTGCTGGTCCGGAGCTGCACCTTGGCGACGGTCCGCGGAGGTCTGGGAGGAATCCCATCAGGCGGGCTAGATCGGAGGTGACAGGAGGGGGGGGCCGCGGCGGCCATCTTCCTCCCTCCTGTCTCAAACAACGACGCCGGAAGTGGAGGCGGGACCGGATGCGCGCGCAAGACCGGATGCGCGCACAAGGCCGGATGTGCGTGCGGGACCGGATGCGCGCGCATCACAGGAAGTGACGGCTTTCTCCGGCGCCGATGCTCCAGGTGCCGGAGGAGCTCTGCAAACAGACGTCCGGACTACAAGACCGACGCGTAGGAAGAGGCGAGCGGCCTCTGGATGGGGAGTGAGATCGCCTCCTGCAGGAGCAGGGAGGCGGGTGACAGCGCCAGCGACCGGAAGGACCCGGGCAGCTTCGGTGAGTGACGCCGGGCCCCATCCGGACGAGGGGGGGCAGCGGTCTGCAAGACAAGAGGCGACAAGGAGATTTTATTTTGACAGCCCTGCAGAAGGACTGGATCGGCAGGGCTGTCAGGCTGAAGTCGCGCCACCAGCGGGTGGCAGGATCGTGGCTGGATATGTCGCGCCACCAGCGGGTGGCAGGATCATGGACGGGCCGCGTTCCGCTGGGCCTAGAGCTTCCTCAACAAGAAGTGTACGGAGCTACGGGGAGCGTGGGGTGCAGGAGCACCACTCCCCAGGATCGTCACGACCGACGCCTGGATTATCTGGAGTGATGGACGCGTCCGCTGGGAGGTCACCTCAGGGACGTACGGGTGAGTCTACCACGGATGTGGTGCCGGGGATGTGTGGGGGGGATGTGGGGGGGATGTTGTCAATGTCACAGATGCAATTGTTGTTTAGAGGGATGCAGGAGTATTTTATGAGAACTGTGCCAGGCGTAGAGCAGTCGCCAGCGAGGGTATGGGGCGCTGCTAGTGAGGCGTCTGCTAGTGCGGCAGGGAGTGCAGTTGTTAACGAGGCGATTTCTGGTGCGGCTGCGGCAGGGATGGCGGGTGTTAGTGACGTGGCGCCGGTTGTGGGTGCCGTAGTGGCGGTGGAAAAAGCGGTGGATGCGGCGGATAGTACGGTTAAGAAAGTGGTGGAGGATGTGCGTTTGGCGGATGCGGCAAAAGGCGAGGTTTATGTGTGCTTTGAGGGCCCGCTGGGGGCGCATTTGAAGGTGGAGATTAGGGAAAAGATATGGAAAGATGAATATGTTGAGATTTTTTCTTTGCTGCCTTTAGAAAAGTTTAATTTGGACCGGTGGAAACCGGATGAAAGTAAGAAGGAGGAGGAGGAGCGGCGGCGGTATCGCTTGATTCCTCGGACTTTTGCGAATTGGCTGCAGGCCTTCGCTATATTGGCTAGTGTGGTGGGTGAGAAGGCGCCGGAGAACTGTTCGGCGTTATTTTGTTATATGGATTCGGTAGGGGAGGCGTATCGTGTATACGGCGGTAATGCTTGGTTGCGGTATGACGAACAGTTTCGTCAACGGAAGTCGGTGCGCCCGTCATTGCGATGGGACCACAAAGATATCAGTTTGTGGATGCGGCTGATGTCTGCGCCAAAACAGGGTCAGCAGCCCTTTCGGGATACGGCCGGCGGTCAGGGGTCAGCAGCGGGTCGGTCAGGATCCTCAGGAAAGGGGTGTTGCTGGCAGTATAATGAGGGGCATTGTAAGTTCGGCCCAGACTGCAGGTATAAGCACGAGTGCTCCGGTTGCGGAGGCGCCCATGGTTTGTCCAGATGCTTCAAGAAGCATAGGGGCAGGCAGGGAGATGCTGAGCAGAAGAGGGGCGACGCCGGTGAGGGTGGAAAGGATGCTCCCGTTTTTAAGGGGCTATCCAAATAAGAAAGTGGCGGAGTTGTTATGGTTAGGATTTTCAAAAGGTTTTCGGATTCCTTGTACGTCGGTTGGACGTGACGGGGTAGTCCGTAATTTGTCGTCTGCTTTGGCGCGGCCTGATCTGGTTACGGATAAGCTGCTGAAGGAGGTGGCGTTGGGCCGCATGGCGGGTCCGTTTTCCTCCCCGCCTGTTCAGAATTTGCGTGTTTCCCCGTTAGGTTTGGTTCCAAAAAAGGAGGCGAATAAATTCCGCCTTATTCATCACTTGTCTTATCCGGAAGGCGAGTCGGTGAATGACGGCATTGATCCGGCCCTGTGCGCGGTCAGTTACACTAACTTTGATGCGGCGGTTGTTTGGGTTCGGAAATACGGGAAGGGCTCTCTGTTAGCGAAAACTGACATTGAGGCCGCTTTTCGTTTATTGCCGGTGCATCCGGATAGTTTTTCTTTGCTGGGATGTTATTGGCAGGAGGAATATTTTGTAGATTGTTGCCTCCCGATGGGCTGCTCCATTTCATGCGCTTATTTTGAGATGTTTAGCACGTTTTTGGAGTGGGTGGTCCGTCGGGAGGCGCAGGTGCAATCTGCGCTGCATTATCTGGATGATTTCCTGTTTATCGGGCCGCCGGGTACCTATGTGTGTGCAGGATTGCTACACACTATGGAGAGAGTGGCAATGGATTTTGGGGTACCTTTGGCGCCTGAGAAAACTGAGGGACCCACGACGGTCATTAAGTTTTTGGGAATCATGATTGATTCAGATAACATGGAGTGTCGCTTGCCTGATGATAAGTTGTTGGAGATGAGAGAGTTGGTGGCGAGTGCGCTGCGCAGGAAGAAGATACAGTTGCGGGACTTGCAATCCTTGTTGGGGCATTTGAATTTTGCTTGTAGGATTATGCCCATGGGGCGGGTGTTTTGCAGGCGGTTGGCGAGTGCTACCGCAGGGGTGCATTCCCCTCATCATTTCATTAGGTTGTCGGCGGAGTTGAAAGCTGATTTGTTGGTGTGGGGGGAGTTTTTGCAGACCTATAATGGGCGGTCGGTGCTCATGTATCAGCCGGTGTCTAGTGTGGACTTGGAGCTGTATACTGATGCATCAGGTGCTTGTGGATTTGGGGCTTATTTCCAGGGGCAGTGGTGTGCAGGAGTTTGGCCTGATACATGGCATGAATGTGGTTTTGTCCGTAACTTGGCTCTGCTGGAATTGTTCCCGATTGTGGTGGCTGCGGAGTTGTGGGGGGATTGTCTGCGGGACCGGAGAGTGCGTTTCGTATGTGACAATCTGGGTGTCGTTCAGGCTGTTAATGCCCAGACGGCTAATTCTCCGCCAGTCGTGCGGCTATTGCGACATTTAGTTTTGAGAGGTTTGATGTTGAATGCGCATTTTGTGGCAGTGCATATTCCTGGGGTGCTGAATTCTGTGGCTGATTCCCTTTCTCGTCAACAGTGGGACAGGTTTCGTCTGCTGGCGCCGGGGGCGGAGTCTCATGGCCTGCCGTGTCCAGAGCATCTGTGGAAGGTGGTGTGACAATGGCGATGTCGCTTGTGGAAAGGTCGGTTAGTGCGGTCACGTGGCAGAGGTACAGTGCGGTGTGGCAGGTATGGGAGACGTTGTTGGAAAATGCGCAGGCAGGTATTGCAGATCGGCAGGCGTGTTTGTTGTATTTTATAGGAAATGCGTACAGTGAAGGGGCGTCTGCAGCAACGGTCGCTCGCAGTTTGTCGGCCTTGGCTTTTTGGTTTAAGAAGAAAGGTGAGGAGGACGTGACTAAGTCCTTTCTGGTGCGGCAGGCAATGAAGGGTTTCAGGAGGGGTTCCGCAGTTAGGGATCTCAGGAAGCCGGTGTCATTTGAGCTGTTGGTAGCGATTTGTGAATTGTTGAGGGAGGTTTGTGTTTCAGCATTTGAAGTGCGGCTATTTACACTGGCCTTTTCTTTGGCTTTCTTTGGGGCGTTCCGGATATCGGAGTTGGTGTCGGCCAGTAAGAGCGTGGCAGGGGGTTTATTGTACGCTGATGTGGATTTGGATGGCTCCTGCCTTTCTTGTTTGCTCCGTAGATCTAAGACAGATCAGGAAGGTAGAGGTTTTGTGGTGCGCTTGTATGAGTTACCTGGGTCGTGGGTGTGCCCGGTCCGCTGTTTTCGGGAGTTTGTTGCGGTGAGGCCTGAGGGCCCGGCATCCTTGTTGGTTCATGCAGACGGGCTGTCTCTGTCAAAATTCCAGTTTTCACAGGTGTTCAAAAAATGTATCCTGTTGTCCGGCAGAGGTGGAGCAGGTTTTAGCTCTCATTCCTTTAGAATTGGCGCAGCTACGGAAGCAGCTCGGTGGGGTTTATCCCCGGCGATGGTTAAGAAGATTGGTAGGTGGGAGTCAGACAGATACAGGTTGTATGTGCGGCCTCACTTGCTTTGAGGCGGTGGTGATAAGATGTGCTGGAGGTGGATATGGAGTAGTTACGTTGTTGTTTTGTGTTGTTTTAGGTGCAGGTCCCTGCTTGATTTGGATCATGGGGCACTCCTACGTACACTGGGGAGGTGTGCGTGCTGATGTTCGTCCGGCCGGACGGCAGTTGGGCATGGATCACGCAGAAGTGCAGGTCAGATGGTTGGGCCTGCGGGGCATGCTGTGGTGTAGGCTGTTACCAGAGGTACAATTTTATGCGGGATTGGACAGGGCGCCGGATATCTTAGTGGTGCACCTTGGCGGCAATGATTTGGGCATTCGGTCGTCCAGGGATTTAGTGAGGGATGTGAAGATTGACCTTTTGCGGTTGTGGTCGGCGTTCCCAGGAGTGGTTATTGTATGGTCTGATATTGTGGCTCGCAAGGTGTGGCGGCAGGCACGTTCCGTACATAGCTTAAACAAAGCGCGAGCAAAGGTCAACAAGGTAGTTGGCAGGTTTGTGGCACGCAATGGCGGTGTTGTGGTGCGGCATAAGGAGTTGGAGGGTAGAGAGGTAGGTTTCCTCAGGGCGGATGGTGTTCATCTAAACGAGGTGGGTCTGGATATGTGGACCTTGGACATTAAGGAGGGCATGGAGAAAGCCCTGCAGTTGTGGAGGGACAATCATGTGTAAGGGGTCACACATGATTGTCGTGGCGGTAGGAGGAGGGGTCTTTGGAGGCACGGAATGAGAAGGAGAAGCAACAATGGAGATTGTTGCAAGAGAACTCGGGGCGTTTAACCCGGGATAGTATTGGAGGGGCTGGGGAGTGGTTACCCAGCTCATATATATTCCTGATGGGCAGGGTCCCCAGGAAGGGAGAGAGAGGTCTTGGACATGGTTGGTGCCCTCGGGTCAGGTGCAGAACGGCTGTAGGGTAAGGGGTCCAGACCTAATAAGGAAACGATGGAGTTTAATGATTGAAGTGCCTTCAAGGATCCTTTATCTGGAGTTGGGAAATAGAGCAGGATGTTATCATGGAGTTATGATGTGTTTATGGTTATGCTCTTTTTCAGAAAAAAGGTGTGTTTAATAAATGGCTGCTGTGGCCTTTACACCAAAATTCATGTGTGGTCTCTTATTGGGGTTTGGGGTGTAAGGTCGTATATAGCGGAAGCATCAAACATACCTTAAGTCAAGTAAGCCCAGCGTAATGTAGGCGCAGCCGTAATGAAGCAAGCGCATGACTAGGTGTTTGGGAGTTCTAGGCTATTATGTTCTAGGTATTATGTTTTAGGCTATATTTATAGGGATTGGAGGGTTATGTGAAAGGGGGCATGGGGCAAAATGTATCTATATGTGGTGGGTGGAGAATAAAGTATATAAGTCCATGCGGGGAAGAGGCAGCCCTCTTTCCCGCTGGACAACAGGAGAAAGTTTTGTCCCGCCCGCCCTCCCAGTATTTTCTCCTGTTTATGGGAATTTGTCGGTTGGGGTTTTGTTTTGTCACAGTAGCAATGGCGGTAGGAGGAGGGGTCTTTGGAGGCACGGAATGAGAAGGAGAAGCAACAATGGAGATTGTTGCAAGAGAACTCGGGGCGTTTAACCCGGGATAGTATTGGAGGGGCTGGGGAGTGGTTACCCAGCTCATATATATTCCTGATGGGCAGGGTCCCCAGGAAGGGAGAGAGAGGTCTTGGACATGGTTGGTGCCCTCGGGTCAGGTGCAGAACGGCTGTAGGGTAAGGGGTCCAGACCTAATAAGGAAACGATGGAGTTTAATGATTGAAGTGCCTTCAAGGATCCTTTATCTGGAGTTGGGAAATAGAGCAGGATGTTATCATGGAGTTATGATGTGTTTATGGTTATGCTCTTTTTCAGAAAAAAGGTGTGTTTAATAAATGGCTGCTGTGGCCTTTACACCAAAATTCATGTGTGGTCTCTTATTGGGGTTTGGGGTGTAAGGTCGTATATAGCGGAAGCATCAAACATACCTTAAGTCATGTAAATTACCGCATGTGTTACTATACTGACTGTAAAGTGCCGCATGTGTTACTATACTGACTGTAAAGTGCAGCGTGTGTTACTATACTGACTGTAAAGTGCCGCATGCATTATTATACTGACTGTAAAGTGCAGCGTGCATTACTATACTGACTGTAAAGTGCCGCGTGTGTTACTATACTGACTGTAAAGTGCCGCGTGTGTTACTATACTGACTGTAAAGTGCCGCATGTGTTACTATACTGACTGTAAAGTGCAGCATGTGTTACTATACTGACTGTAAAGTGCCGCATGCATTATTATACTGACTGTAAAGTGCCGCATGTGTTACTATACTGACTGTAAAGTGCAGTGTGTGTTACTATACTGACTGTAAAGTGCAGCATGCGTTACTATACTGACTGTAAAGTGCCGAATGTGTTACTATACTGACTGTAAAGTGCAGCGTGTGTTACTATACTGACTGTAAAGAGCAGCATGCGTTACTATACTGACTGTAAAGAGCAGCATGTGTTACTATACTGACTGTAAAGAGCAGCATGCGTTACTATACTGACTGTAAAGTGCAGCGTGCGTTACTATACTGACTGTAAAGTGCCGCGTGTGTTACTATACTGACTGTAAAGTGCCGCGTGTGTTACTATACTGACTGTAAAGTGCAGCGTGCGTTACTATACTGACTGTAAAGTGCCGCGTGTGTTACTATACTGACTGTAAAGTGCCGCGTGTGTTACTATACTGACTGTAAAGTGCAGCGTGCGTTACTATACTGACTGTAAAGTGCCGCGTGTGTTACTATACTGACTGTAAAGTGCCGCGTGTGTTACTATACTGACTGTAAAGTGCAGCGTGCGTTACTATACTGACTGTAAAGTGCCGCGTGTGTTACTATACTGACTGTAAAGTGCCGCGTGTGTTACTATACTGACTGTAAATTACCGCATGTGTTACTATACTGACTGTAAAGTGCCGCATGTGTTACTATACTGACTGTAAAGTGCAGCGTGTGTTACTATACTGACTGTAAAGTGCCGCATGCATTATTATACTGACTGTAAAGTGCAGCATGTGTTACTATACTGACTGTAAAGTGCAGCGTGCATTACTATACTGACTGTAAAGTGCCGCGTGTGTTACTATACTGACTGTAAAGTGCCGCGTGTGTTACTATACTGACTGTAAAGTGCCGCATGTGTTACTATACTGACTGTAAAGTGCAGCATGTGTTACTATACTGACTGTAAAGTGCCGCATGCATTATTATACTGACAGTAAAGTGCCGCATGTGTTACTATACTGACTGTAAAGTGCAGCGTGTGTTACTATACTGACTGTAAAGTGCAGCATGCGTTACTATACTGACTGTAAAGTGCCGAATGTGTTACTATACTGACTGTAAAGTGCTGCATGTGTTACTATACTGACTGTAAAGTGCCGCGTGTGTTACTATACTGACTGTAAAGTGCTGCATGTGTTACTATACTGACTGTAAAGGGCCGCGTGCGTTACTATACTGACTGTAAAGTGCAGCATGTGTTACTATACTGACTGTAAAGGGCCGCATGCGTTACTATACTGACTGTAAAGTGCAGCATGTGTTACTATACTGACTGTAAGGTGCCGCATGTGTTACTATACTGACTGTAAAGTGCTGCATGTGTTACTATACTGACTGTAAAGTGCAGCGTGCATTACTATACTGACTGTAAAGTGCTGCGTGTGTTACTATACTGACTGTAAAGTGCAGCGTGTGTTACTATACTGACTGTAAAGAGCAGCATGCGTTACTATACTGACTGTAAAGAGCAGCATGTGTTACTATACTGACTGTAAAGAGCAGCATGCGTTACTATACTGACTGTAAAGTGCAGCGTGCGTTACTATACTGACTGTAAAGTGCCGCGTGTGTTACTATACTGACTGTAAAGTGCCGCGTGTGTTACTATACTGACTGTAAAGTGCAGCGTGCGTTACTATACTGACTGTAAAGTGCCGCGTGTGTTACTATACTGACTGTAAAGTGCCGCGTGTGTTACTATACTGACTGTAAATTACCGCATGTGTTACTATACTGACTGTAAAGTGCCGCATGTGTTACTATACTGACTGTAAAGTGCAGCGTGTGTTACTATACTGACTGTAAAGTGTCGCATGCATTATTATACTGACTGTAAAGTGCAGCGTGCATTACTATACTGACTGTAAAGTGCCGCGTGTGTTACTATACTGACTGTAAAGTGCCGCGTGTGTTACTATACTGACTGTTAAGTGCCGCATGTGTTACTATACTGACTGTAAAGTGCAGCATGTGTTACTATACTGACTGTAAAGTGCCGCATGCATTATTATACTGACTGTAAAGTGCCGCATGTGTTACTATACTGACTGTAAAGTGCAGCGTGTGTTACTATACTGACTGTAAAGTGCAGCATGCGTTACTATACTGACTGTAAAGTGCCGAATGTGTTACTATACTGACTGTAAAGTGCTGCATGTGTTACTATACTGACTGTAAAGTGCCGCGTGTGTTACTATACTGACTGTAAAGTGCTGCATGTGTTACTATACTGACTGTAAAGGGCCGCGTGCGTTACTATACTGACTGTAAAGTGCAGCATGTGTTACTATACTGACTGTAAAGGGCCGCATGCGTTACTATACTGACTGTAAAGTGCAGCATGTGTTACTATACTGACTGTAAGGTGCCGCATGTGTTACTATACTGACTGTAAAGTGCCGCATGTGTTACTATACTGACTGTAAGATGCCGCATGTGTTACTATACTGACTGTAAAGTTCAACGTGCGTTACTATACTGACTGTAAAGTGCAGTGTGCGTTACTATACTGACTGTAAGGTGCCGCATGTGTTACTATACTGACTGTAAGGTGCCGCATGTGTTACTATACTGACTGTAAGGTGCCGCATGTGTTACTATACTGACTGTAAAGTGCAGCATGTGTTACTATACTGACTGTAAAGTGCAGCGTGCGTTACTATACTGACTGTAAAGTGCAGCAGGCGTTACTATACTGACTGTAAAGTGCAGCGTGCATTACTATACTGACTGTAAAGTGCAGCATGCGTTACTATACTGACTGTGAAGTGCAGCGTGCGTTACTATACTGACTGTAAAGTGCAGCGTGCGTTACTATACTGACTGTAAAGTGCAGCATGCGTTACTATACTGACTGTAAGGTGCCGCGTGTGTTACTATACTGACTGTAAAGTGCCGCATGTGTTACTATACTGACTGTAAAGTGCTGCATGCGTTACTATACTGACTGTAAAGTGCAGCATGTGTTACTATACTGACTGTAAAGTGCCGCATGCATTACTATACTGACTGTAAGGTGCCGCATGCGTTCCTATACTGACTGTAAGGTGCCGCATGTGTTACTATACTGACTGTAAGGTGCCGCATGTGTTACTATACTGACTGTAAAGTGCAGTGTGCGTTACTATACTGACTGTAAAGTGCAGCGTGCGTTACTATACTGACTGTAAAGTGCAGCGTGCATTACTATACTGACTGTAAAGTGCCGCGTGTGTTACTATACTGACTGTAAAGTGCAGCGTGCGTTACTATACTGACTGTAAAGTGCAGCGTGCGTTACTATACTGACTGTAAGGTGCCGCGTGTGTTACTATACTGACTGTAAAGTGCCGCATGTGTTACTATACTGACTGTAAAGTGCCGCATGTGTTACTATACTGACTGTAAAGTGCCGCATGCGTTACTATACTGACTGTAAAGTGCAGCATGTGTTACTATACTGACTGTAAAGTGCTGCATGCGTTACTATACTGACTGTAAGGTGCCGCATGCGTTCCTATACTGACTGTAAGGTGCTGCATGTGTTACTATACTGACTGTAAAGTGCCGCGTGTGTTCCTATACTGACTGTAAGGTGCCGCATGTGTTACTATACTGACTGTAAAGTGCCGCATGTATTACTATACTGACTGTAAAGTGCAGCATGTGTTACTATACTGAATGTAAAGTGCAGCATGTGTTAGTATAATGACTGTAAAGTGCAGTGTGCGTTACTATACTGACTGTAAAGTGCAGCATGTGTTACTATACTGACTGTAAAGTGCAGTGTGCGTTACTATACTGACTGTAAAGTGCAGCGTGTGTTACTATACTGACTGTAAAGTGCCGCATGTGTTACTATACTGACTGTAAAGTGCCGCATGTGTTACTATACTGACTGTAAAATGCCGCATGCGTTACTATGCTGACTGTAAAGTGCAGTGTGCGTTACTATACTGACTGTAAAGTGCAGCGTGTGTTACTATACTGACTGTAAAGTGCCGCATGTGTTACTATACTGACTGTAAAGTGCCGCATGTGTTACTATACTGACTGTAAAGTGCAGCGTGCGTTACTATGCTGACTGTAAAGTGCAGCGTGCGGTACTATACTGACTGTAAAGTGCCGCGTGTGTTACTATACTGACTGTAAAGTGCTGCATGTGTTACTATACTGACTGTAAAGTGCAGCGTGCATTACTATACTGACTGTAAAGTGCAGCATGCGTTACTATACTGACTGTAAAGTGCAGCATGCGTTACTATACTGACTGTAAAGTGCAGCGTGCGTTACTATACTGACTGTAAAGTGCCGCGTGTGTTACTATACTGACTGTAAAGTGCTGCATGCGTTACTATACTGACTGTAAAGTGCAGCGTGCGTTACTATACTGACTGTAAAGTGCCGCATGTGCTACTATACTGACTGTAAAGTGCTGCATGTGTTACTATACTGACAGTAAAGTGCAGCGTGTGTTACTATACTGACTGTAAAGAGCAGCATGTGTTACTATACTGACTGTAAAGAGCAGCATGTGTTACTATACTGACTGTA
Organism: Rhinoderma darwinii; assembly: GCF_050947455.1. Lineage (NCBI taxonomy): Eukaryota > Metazoa > Chordata > Amphibia > Anura > Rhinodermatidae > Rhinoderma > Rhinoderma darwinii. The sequence continues at coordinate 231,118 of NW_027461949.1, read as the reverse complement.
AAGTGCCGCGTGTGTTACTATACTGACTGTAAAGTGCCGCGTGTGTTACTATACTGACTGTAAAGTGCAGCGTGCATTACTATACTGACTGTAAAGTGCCGCGTGTGTTACTATACTGACTGTAAAGTGCCGCGTGTGTTACTATACTGACTGTAAAGTGCTGCATGTGTTACTATACTGACTGTAAAGTGCAGCAGGCGTTACTATACTGACTGTAAAGTGCAGCATGCATTACTATACTGACTGTAAAGTGCCGCATGTGTTACTATACTGACTGTAAAGTGCTGCATGCGTTACTATACTGACTGTAAAGTGCCGCATGTGTTACTATACTGACTGTAAAGTGCAGCGTGTGTTACTATACTGACTGTAAAGTGCCGCATGCATTATTATACTGACTGTAAAGTGCCGCATGTGTTACTATACTGACTGTAAAGTGCAGCGTGCGTTACTATACTGACTGTAAAGTGCCGCGTGTGTTACTATACTGACTGTAAAGTGCAGTGTGTGTTACTATACTGACTGTAAAGTGCAGCGTGCATTACTATACTGACTGTAAAGTGACGCATGTGTTACTATACTGACTGTAAAGTGCCGCGTGTGTTACTATACTGACTGTAAAGTGACGCATGTGTTACTATACTGACTGTAAAGTGCAGCATGTGTTACTATACTGACTGTAAAGTGCAGCGTGCGTTACTATACTGACTGTAAAGTGCCGCATGTGTTACTATACTGACTGTAAAGTGCTGCATGTGTTACTATACTGACTGTAAAGTGCAGCGTGCATTACTATACTGACTGTAAAGTGCTGCGTGTGTTACTATACTGACTGTAAAGTGCAGCGTGTGTTACTATACTGACTGTAAAGAGCAGCATGCGTTACTATACTGACTGTAAAGTGCAGCGTGCATTACTATACTGACTGTAAAGTGCCGCGTGTGTTACTATACTGACTGTAAAGTGCAGCGTGCGTTACTATACTGACTGTAAAGTGCCGTGTGTGTTACTATACTGACTGTAAAGTGCCGCGTGTGTTACTATACTGACTGTAAAGTGCCGCATGTGTTACTATACTGACTGTAAAGTGCCGAATGTGTTACTATACTGACTGTAAAGTGCAGCAGGCGTTACTATACTGACTGTAAAGTGCCGCGTGCATTACTATACTGACTGTAAAGTGCCGCGTGTGTTACTATACTGACTGTAAAGTGCCGCGTGTGTTACTATACTGACTGTTAAGTGCCGCATGTGTTACTATACTGACTGTAAAGTGCCGCATGTGTTACTATACTGACTGTAAAGTGCAGCAGGCGTTACTATACTGACTGTAAAGTGCAGCATGCATTACTATACTGACTGTAAAGTGCCGCATGTGTTACTATACTGACTGTAAAGTGCCGCATGTGTTACTATACTGACTGTAAAGTGCCGCGTGTGTTACTATACTGACTGTAAAGTGCTGCGTGTGTTACTATACTGACTGTAAAGTGCAGCGTGTGTTACTATACTGACTGTAAAGAGCAGCATGCGTTACTATACTGACTGTAAAGAGCAGCATGTGTTACTATACTGACTGTAAAGAGCAGCATGCGTTACTATACTGACTGTGAAGTGCAGCGTGCGTTACTATACTGACTGTAAAGTGCCGCGTGTGTTACTATACTGACTGTAAAGAGCAGCATGCGTTACTATACTGACTGTAAAGAGCAGCATGCGTTACTATACTGACTGTGAAGTGCAGCGTGCGTTACTATACTGACTGTAAAGTGCCGCGTGTGTTACTATACTGACTGTAAAGTGCCGCGTGTGTTACTATACTGACTGTAAAGTGCAGCGTGCGTTACTATACTGACTGTAAAGTGCCGCGTGTGTTACTATACTGACTGTAAAGTGCCGCGTGTGTTACTATACTGACTGTAAATTACCGCATGTGTTACTATACTGACTGTAAAGTGCCGCATGTGTTACTATACTGACTGTAAAGTGCAGCAGGCGTTACTATACTGACTGTAAAGTGCAGCGTGTGTTACTATACTGACTGTAAAGTGCCGCATGCATTATTATACTGACTGTAAAGTGCAGCGTGCATTACTATACTGACTGTAAAGTGCCGCATGTGTTACTATACTGACTGTAAAGTGCCGCGTGTGTTACTATACTGACTGTAAAGTGCCGCATGTGTTACTATACTGACTGTAAAGTGCAGCATGTGTTACTATACTGACTGTAAAGTGCCGCATGCATTATTATACTGACTGTAAAGTGCAGCGTGCATTACTATACTGACTGTAAAGTGCCGCGTGTGTTACTATACTGACTGTAAAGTGCAGCGTGTGTTACTATACTGACTGTAAAGTGCAGCATGCATTACTATACTGACTGTAAAGTGCCGCATGTGTTACTATACTGACTGTAAAGTGCCGCATGTGTTACTATACTGACTGTAAAGTGCCGCATGTGTTACTATACTGACTGTAAAGTGCCGCATGTGTTACTATACTGACTGTAAAGTGCACCATGCGTTACTATACTGACTGTAAAGTGCCGCATGTGTTACTATACTGACTGTAAGGTGCCGCATGTGTTACTATACTGACTGTAAAGTGCCGCATGTGTTACTATACTGACTGTAAAGTGCCGCATGTGTTACTATACTGACTGTAAAGTGCACCATGCGTTACTATACTGACTGTAAAGTGCCGCATGTGTTACTATACTGACTGTAAGGTGCCGCATGTGTTACTATACTGACTGTAAAGTGCCGCGTGTGTTCCTATACTGACTGTAAGGTGCCGCATGTGTTACTATACTGACTGTAAAGTGCCGCATGTGTTACTATACTGACTGTTAAGTTCTGCATGCGTTACTATACTGACTGTAAAGTGCAGCATGTGTTACTATACTGACTGTAAAGTGCCGAATGCGTTACTATACTGACTGTAAAGTGCCGCATGTGTTACTATACTGACTGTAAAGTGCAGCGTGCGTTACTATACTGACTGTAAAGTGCCGCATGCATTACTATACTGACTGTAAAGTGCCGCATGCGTTACTATACTGACTGTAAAGTGCAGTGTGCGTTACTATACTGACTGTAAAGTGCAGTGTGCTTTACTATACTGACTGTAAAGTGCCTCATGTGTTACTATACTGACTGTAAAGTGCAACGTGCGTTACTATACTGACTGTAAAGTCCAGCGTGCATTACTATACTGACTGTAAAGTGCCGCCTGTGTTACTATACTGACTGTAAAGTGCCGCATGGGTTACTATACTGACTGTAAAGTTCCGCATGTGTTACTATACTGACTGTAAAGTGCAGCGTGTGTTACTATACTGACTGTAAAGTGGAGCGTACGTTACTATACTGACTGTAAGGTGCCGCATGTGTTCCTATACTGACTATAAAGTGCCGCATGTGTTACTATACTGACTGTAAAGTGCCGCGTGTGTTACTATACTGACTGTAAATTGCAGAGTGCGTTACTATACCGACTGTAAAGTGCAGCGTTCGTTACTATACTGACTGTAAAGTGCCGCATGTGTTCCTATACTGACTGTAAGGTGCCGCATGTGTTACTATACTGACTGTAAGGTGCCGCATGTGTTACTATACTGACTGTAAAGTGCAGCATGTGTTACTATACTGACTGTAAAGTGCAGCGTGCGTTACTATACTGACTGTAAAGTGCACCATGCGTTACTATACTGACTGTAAAGTGCCGCATGTGTTACTATACTGACTGTAAAGTGCAGCGTGCATTACTATACTGACTGTAAAGTGCCGCATGTGTTACTATACTGACTGTAAAGTGCCACATGTGTTACTATACTGACTGTAAAGTGCAGCGTGCGTTACTATACTGACTGTAAAGTGCAGCATGCATTACTATACTGACTGTAAAGTGCCGCATGTGTTACTATACTGATTGTAAAGTGCCGCATGTGTTACTATACTGACTGTTAAGTTCTGCATGCGTTACTATACTGACTGTAAAGTGCAGCATGTGTTACTATACTGACTGTAAAGTGCCGAATGCGTTACTATACTGACTGTAAAGTGCCGCATGTGTTACTATACTGACTGTAAAGTGCAGCGTGCGTTACTATACTGACTGTAAAGTGCCGCATGCATTACTATACTGACTGTAAAGTGCCGCATGCGTTACTATACTGACTGTAAAGTGCAGTGTGCGTTACTATACTGACTGTAAAGTGCAGCGTGCTTTACTATACTGACTGTAAAGTGCCTCATGTGTTACTATACTGACTGTAAAGTGCAACGTGCGTTACTATACTGACTGTAAAGTCCAGCGTGCATTACTATACTGACTGTAAAGTGCCGCCTGTGTTACTATACTGACTGTAAAGTGCCGCATGGGTTACTATACTGACTGTAAAGTGCCGCATGTGTTACTATACTGACTGTAAAGTGCAGCGTGCGTTACTATACTGACTGTAAAGTGCCGCATGTGTTACTATACTGACTGTAAAGTGCAGCGTACGTTACTATACTGACTGTAAGGTGCCGCATGTGTTCCTATACTGACTGTAAAGTGCCGCATGTGTTACTATACTGACTGTAAAGTGCCGCGTGTGTTACTATACTGACTGTAAATTGCAGAGTGCGTTACTATACCGACTGTAAAGTGCAGCGTGCGTTACTATACTGACTGTAAAGTGCCGCATGTGTTCCTATACTGACTGTAAGGTGCCGCATGTGTTACTATACTGACTGTAAGGTGCCGCATGTGTTACTATACTGACTGTAAAGTGCAGCATGTGTTACTATACTGACTGTAAAGTGCAGCGTGCGTTACTATACTGACTGTAAAGTGCACCATGCGTTACTATACTGACTGTAAAGTGCCGCATGTGTTACTATACTGACTGTAAAGTGCAGCGTGCATTACTATACTGACTGTAAAGTGCCGCATGTGTTACTATACTGACTGTAAAGTGCCACATGTGTTACTATACTGACTGTAAAGTGCAGCGTGCGTTACTATACTGACTGTAAAGTGCAGCATGCATTACTATACTGACTGTAAAGGGCCGCATGTGTTACTATACTGACTGTAAGGTGCCGCATGTGTTACTATACTGACTGTAAAGTGCAGTGTGTGTTACTATACTGACTGTAAAGTGCCGCATGTGTTACTATACTGACTGTAAAGTGCCGCATGTGTTACTATACTGACTGTAAAGTGCAGTGTGCGTTACTATACTGACTGTAAAGTGCAGCGTGCGTTACTATACTGACTGTAAAGTGCAGCGTGCGTTACTATACTGACTGTAAAGTGCCACATGTGTTACTATACTGACTGTAAAGTGCCGCATGTGTTACTATACTGACTGTAAAGTGCAGCGTGCGTTACTATACTGACTGTAAAGTGCCGCATGTGTTACTATACTGACTGTAAAGTGCCGCATGTGTTACTATACTGACTGTAAAGTGCACCATGCGTTACTATACTGACTGTAAAGTGCCGCATGTGTTACTATACTGACTGTAAAGTGCACCATGCGTTACTATACTGACTGTAAAGTGCCGCGTGCGTTACTATACTGACTATAAAGTGCCGCGTGTGTTCCTATACTGACTGTAAGGTGCCGCATGTGTTACTATACTGACTGTAAAGTGCCGCATGTGTTACTATACTGACTGTAAAGTGCAGCATGTGTTACTATACTGACTGTTAAGTTCTGCATGCGTTACTATACTGACTGTAAAGTGCAGCATGTGTTACTATACTGACTGTTAAGTTCTGCATGCGTTACTATACTGACTGTAAAGTGCAGCATGTGTTACTATACTGACTGTAAAGTGCCGAATGCGTTACTATACTGACTGTAAAGTGCCGCATGTGTTACTATACTGACTGTAAAGTGCAGCGTGCGTTACTATACTGACTGTAAAGTGCCGCATGCATTACTATACTGACTGTAAAGTGCCGCATGCGTTACTATACTGACTGTAAAGTGCAGTGTGCGTTACTATACTGACTGTAAAGTGCAGCGTGCATTACTATACTGACTGTAAAGTGCCGCCTGTGTTACTATACTGACTGTAAAGTGCCGCATGGGTTACTATACTGACTGTAAAGTGCCGCATGTGTTACTATACTGACTGTAAAGTGCAGCGTGCGTTACTATACTGACTGTAAAGTGGAGCGTACGTTACTATACTGACTGTAAGGTGCCGCATGTGTTCCTATACTGACTGTAAAGTGCCGCATGTGTTACTATACTGACTGTAAAGTGCCACATGTGTTACTATACTGACTGTAAAGTGCAGCGTGCGTTACTATACTGACTGTAAAGTGCAGCATGCATTACTATACTGACTGTAAAGGGCCGCATGTGTTACTATACTGACTGTAAAGTGCAGTGTGTGTTACTATACTGACTGTAAAGTGCCGCATGTGTTACTATACTGACTGTAAAGTGCCGCATGTGTTACTATACTGACTGTAAAGTGCAGTGTGCGTTACTATACTGACTGTAAAGTGCAGCGTGCGTTACTATACTGACTGTAAAGTGCAGCGTGCGTTACTATACTGACTGTAAAGTGCCACATGTGTTACTATACTGACTGTAAAGTGCCGCGTGTGTTACTATACTGACTGTAAAGTGCAGCGTGCGTTACTATACTGACTGTAAAGTGCCGCATGTGTTACTATACTGACTGTAAAGTGCCGCATGTGTTACTATACTGACTGTAAAGTGCACCATGCGTTACTATACTGACTGTAAAGTGCCGCATGTGTTACTATACTGACTGTAAAGTGCACCATGCGTTACTATACTGACTGTAAAGTGCCGCGTGCGTTACTATACTGACTATAAAGTGCCGCGTGTGTTCCTATACTGACTGTAAGGTGCCGCATGTGTTACTATACTGACTGTAAAGTGCCGCATGTGTTACTATACTGACTGTAAAGTGCAGCGTGCATTACTATACTGACTGTAAAGTGCCGCATGTGTTACTATACTGACTGTAAAGTGCCACATGTGTTACTATACTGACTGTAAAGTGCAGCGTGCATTACTATACTGACTGTAAAGTGCCGCATGTGTTACTATACTGACTGTAAAGTGCCGCATGTGTTACTATACTGGCTGTTAAGTTCTGCATGCGTTACTATACTGACTGTAAAGTGCAGCATGTGTTACTATACTGACTGTAAAGTGCAGCGTGCGTTACTATACTGACTGTAAAGTGCCACATGTGTTACTATACTGACTGTAAAGTGCCGCATGTGTTACTATACTGACTGTAAAGTGCAGCGTGCGTTACTATACTGACTGTAAAGTGCCGCATGTGTTACTATACTGACTGTAAAGTGCCGCATGTGTTACTATACTGACTGTAAAGAGCAGCATGTGTTACTATACTGACTGTAAAGTGTTGCATGTGTTACTATACTGACTGTAAAGTGCCGCATGTGTTACTATACTGACTGTAAAGTGCAGCATGCGTTACTATACTGACTAAGGTGCCGCATGTGTTACTATACTGACTGTAAAGAGCAGCATGTGTTACTATACTGACTGTAAAGAGCAGCATGTGTTACTATACTGACTGTAAAGTGCAGCATGTGTTACTATACTGACTGTAAAGTGCAGCGTGCGTTACTATACTGACTGTAAAGTGCCGCATGTGTTACTATACTGACTGTAAAGTGCCGCATGTGTTACTATACTGACTGTAAAGTGCCGCGTGTGTTACTATACTGACTGTAAAGTGCCACATGTGTTACTATACTGACTGTAAAGTGCAGCGTGTGTTACTATACTGACTGTAAAGTGCTGCATGCATTATTATACTGACTGTAAAGTGCCGCATGTGTTACTATACTGACTGTAAAGTGCAGCGTGCGTTACTATACTGACTGTAAAGTGCCGTGTGTGTTACTATACTGACTGTAAAGTGCAGCGTGCGTTACTATACTGACTGTAAAGTGCAGCGTGCATTACTATACTGACTGTAAAGTGACGCATGTGTTACTATACTGACTGTAAAGTGCCGCGTGTGTTACTATACTGACTGTAAAGTGCCGCATGTGTTACTATACTGACTGTAAGGTGCTGCATGTGTTACTATACTGACTGTAAGGTGCCGCATGTGTTACTGTACTGACTGTAAAGTGCCGCATGTGTTACTATACTGACTGTAAAGTGCTGCATGTGTTACTATACTGACTGTAAAGTGCAGCATGTGTTACTATACTGACTGTAAAGTGGCGCATGCATTATTATACGACTGTAAAGTGCCGCATGTGTTACTATACTGACTGTAAAGTGCAGCGTGTGTTACTATACTGACTGTAAAGTGCCGCATGCATTATTATACTGACTGTAAAGTGCCGCATGTGTTACTATACTGACTGTAAAGTGCAGCGTGCGTTAATATACTGACTGTAAAGTGCTGCGTGTGTTACTATACTGACTGTAAAGTGCAGTGTGTGTTACTATACTGACTGTAAAGTGCAGCGTGCATTACTATACTGACTGTAAAGTGACGCATGTGTTACTATACTGACTGTAAAGTGCCGCGTGTGTTACTATACTGACTGTAAAGTGCCGCATGTGTTACTATACTGACTGTAAGGTGCCGCATGTGTTACTATACTGACTGTAAAGTGCTGCATGTGTTACTATACTGACTGTAAAGTGCTGCATGTGTTACTATACTGACTGTAAAGTGCAGCGTGTGTTACTATACTGACTGTAAAGAGCAGCATGCGTTACTATACTGACTGTAAAGTGCAGCGTGCATTACTATACTGACTGTAAAGTGCCGCGTGTGTTACTATACTGACTGTAAAGTGCCGCGTGTGTTACTATACTGACTGTAAAGTGCCGCATGTGTTACTATACTGACTGTAAAGTGCCGCGTGTGTTACTATACTGACTGTAAAGTGCAGTGTGTGTTACTATACTGACTGTAAAGTGCAGCGTGCATTACTATACTGACTGTAAAGTGACGCATGTGTTACTATACTGAGTGTAAAGTGCCGCATGTGTTACTATACTGACTGTAAGGTGCCGCATGTGTTACTATACTGACTGTAAAGTGCTGCATGTGTTACTATACTGACTGTAAAGTTCTGCATGTGTTACTATACTGACTGTAAAGTGCCGTGTGTGTTACTATACTGACTGTAAAGTGCCGCATGTGTTACTATACTGACTGTAAAGTGCCGCATGTGTTACTATACTGACTGTAAAGTGCAGCAGGCGTTACTATACTGACTGTAAAGTGCCGCGTGCATTACTATACTGACTGTAAAGTGCAGCGTGCGTTACTATACTGACTGTAAAGAGCAGCATGTGTTACTATACTGACTGTAAAGAGCAGTGTGTGTTACTATACTGACTGTAAAGTGCTGCATGTGTTACTATACTGACTGTAAAGAGCAGCATGTGTTACTATACTGACTGTAAAGTGCCGCATGTGTTACTATACTGACTGTAAAGTGCAGCATGCGTTACTATACTGACTGTAAAGTGCCGCATGTGTTACTATACTGACTGTAAAGTGCCGCATGTGTTACTATACTGACTGTAAAGTGCAGCATGCGTTACTATACTGACTGTAAAGTGCAGCATGTGTTACTATACTGACTGTAAAGTGCAGCGTGCGTTACTATACTGACTGTAAAGTGCAGCGTGCGGTACTATACTGACTGTAAAGTGCCGCATGTGTTACTATACTGACTGTAAAGTGGCGCATGTGTTACTATACTGACTGTAAAGTGCAGTGTGCGTTACTATACTGACTGTAAAGTGCAGCGTGCGGTACTATACTGACTGTAAAGTGCCGCGTGTGTTACTATACTGACTGTAAAGTGCTGCATGTGTTACTATACTGACTGTAAAGTGCAGCGTGGGTTACTATACTGACTGTAAAGTTCTGCATGTGTTACTATACTGACTGTAAAGTGCAGCATGCGTTACTATAGTGACTGTAAAGTGCAGCGTGCGTTACTATACTGACTGTAAAGTGCAGCGTGTGTTACTATACTGACTGTAAAGTGCCGCGTGTGTTACTATACTGACTGTAAAGTGCTGCATGTGTTACTATACTGACTGTAAAGTGCAGCGTGCGTTACTATACTGACTGTAAAGTGCAGCGTGCATTACTATACTGACTGTAAAGTGCTGCGTGTGTTACTATACTGACTGTAAAGTGCCGCATGTGTTACTATACTGACTGTAAAGTGCCGCATGTGTTACTATACTGACTGTAAAGTGCAGCGTGCATTACTATACTGACTGTAAAGTGCCGCGTGTGTTACTATACTGACTGTAAAGTGCAGCATGCGTTACTATACTGACTGTAAAGTGCCGCATGTGTTACTATACTGACTGTAAAGTGCCGCATGTGTTACTATACTGACTGTAAAGTGCAGCATGCGTTACTATACTGACTGTAAAGTGCAGCATGTGTTACTATACTGACTGTAAAGTGCAGCGTGCGTTACTATACTGACTGTAAAGTGCAGCGTGCGGTACTATACTGACTGTAAAGTGCCGCATGTGTTACTATACTGACTGTAAAGTGCCGCATGTGTTACTATACTGACTGTAAAGTGCAGTGTGCGTTACTATACTGACTGTAAAGTGCAGCGTGCGGTACTATACTGACTGTAAAGTGCCGCGTGTGTTACTATACTGACTGTAAAGTGCTGCATGTGTTACTATACTGACTGTAAAGTGCCGTGTGTGTTACTATACTGACTGTAAAGTGCCGCATGTGTTACTATACTGACTGTAAAGTGCCGCATGTGTTACTATACTGACTGTAAAGTGCAGCAGGCGTTACTATACTGACTGTAAAGTGCCGCGTGCATTACTATACTGACTGTAAAGTGCAGCGTGCGTTACTATACTGACTGTAAAGAGCAGCATGTGTTACTATACTGACTGTAAAGAGCAGTGTGTGTTACTATACTGACTGTAAAGTGCTGCATGTGTTACTATACTGACTGTAAAGAGCAGCATGTGTTACTATACTGACTGTAAAGTGCCGCATGTGTTACTATACTGACTGTAAAGTGCAGCATGCGTTACTATACTGACTGTAAAGTGCCGCATGTGTTACTATACTGACTGTAAAGTGCCGCATGTGTTACTATACTGACTGTAAAGTGCAGCATGCGTTACTATACTGACTGTAAAGTGCAGCATGTGTTACTATACTGACTGTAAAGTGCAGCGTGCGTTACTATACTGACTGTAAAGTGCAGCGTGCGGTACTATACTGACTGTAAAGTGCCGCATGTGTTACTATACTGACTGTAAAGTGCCGCATGTGTTACTATACTGACTGTAAAGTGCAGTGTGCGTTACTATACTGACTGTAAAGTGCAGCGTGCGGTACTATACTGACTGTAAAGTGCCGCGTGTGTTACTATACTGACTGTAAAGTGCTGCATGTGTTACTATACTGACTGTAAAGTGCAGCGTGGGTTACTATACTGACTGTAAAGTTCTGCATGTGTTACTATACTGACTGTAAAGTGCAGCATGCGTTACTATAGTGACTGTAAAGTGCAGCGTGCGTTACTATACTGACTGTAAAGTGCAGCGTGTGTTACTATACTGACTGTAAAGTGCCGCGTGTGTTACTATACTGACTGTAAAGTGCTGCATGTGTTACTATACTGACTGTAAAGTGCAGCGTGCGTTACTATACTGACTGTAAAGTGCAGCGTGCATTACTATACTGACTGTAAAGTGCTGCGTGTGTTACTATACTGACTGTGAAGTGCCGCATGTGTTACTATACTGACTGTAAAGTGCCGCATGTGTTACTATACTGACTGTAAAGTGCAGCGTGCATTACTATACTGACTGTAAAGTGCCGCGTGTGTTACTATACTGACTGTAAAGTGCAGCGTGCGTTACTATACTGACTGTAAAGTGCTGCGTGTGTTACTATACTGACTGTAAAGTGCCGCATGTGTTACTATACTGACTGTAAAGTGCCGCATGTGTTACTATACTGACTGTAAAGTGCAGCAGGCGTTACTATACTGACTGTAAAGTGCCGCGTGCATTACTATACTGACTGTAAAGTGCCGCGTGTGTTACTATACTGACTGTAAAGTGCCGCGTGTGTTACTATACTGACTGTAAAGTGGCGCATGTGTTACTATACTGACTGTAAAGTGCCGCATGTGTTACTATACTGACTGTAAAGTGCAGCAGGCGTTACTATACTGACTGTAAAGTGCAGCATGCATTACTATACTGACTGTAAAGTGTCGCATGTGTTACTATACTGACTGTAAAGTGCCGCATGTGTTACTATACTGACTGTAAAGTGCAGCGTGCGTTACTATACTGACTGTAAAGTGCCGCGTGTGTTACTATACTGACTGTAAAGTGCCGCGTGTGTTACTATACTGACAGTAAAGTGCCGCATGTGTTACTATACTGACTGTAAAGTGCAGCGTGTGTTACTATACTGATTGTAAAGTGCCGCATGCATTATTATACTGACTGTAAAGTGCCGCATGTGTTACTATACTGACTGTAAAGTGCAGCGTGTGTTACTATACTGACTGTAAAGTGCCGCATGCATTATTATACTGACTGTAAAGTGCCGCATGTGTTACTATACTGACTGTAAAGTGCAGCGTGCGTTACTATACTGACTGTAAAGTGCCGCGTGTGTTACTTTACTGACTGTAAAGTGCAGTGTGCGTTACTATACTGACTGTAAAGTGCCGCATGCATTATTATACTGACTGTAAAGTGCCGCATGTGTTACTATACTGACTGTAAAGTGCCGCATGTGTTACTATACTGACTGTAAAGTGCAGCGTGCATTACTATACTGACTGTAAAGTGCCGCGTGTGTTACTATACTGACTGTAAAGTGCCGCGTGTGTTACTATACTAACTGTAAAGTGCCGAATGTGTTACTATACTGACTGTAAAGTGCTGCATGTGTTACTATACTGACTGTAAAGTGCCGCGTGTGTTACTATACTGACTGTAAAGTGCTGCATGTGTTACTATACTGACTGTAAAGGGCCGCGTGCGTTACTATACTGACTGTAAAGTGCAGCATGTGTTACTATACTGACTGTAAAGGGCCGCATGCGTTACTATACTGACTGTAAAGTGCAGCATGTGTTACTATACTGACTGTAAGGTGCCGCATGTGTTACTATACTGACTGTAAAGTGCTGCATGTGTTACTATACTGACTGTAAAGTGCAGCGTGCATTACTATACTGACTGTAAAGTGCTGCGTGTGTTACTATACTGACTGTAAAGTGCAGCGTGTGTTACTATACTGACTGTAAAGAGCAGCATGCGTTACTATACTGACTGTAAAGAGCAGCATGTGTTACTATACTGACTGTAAAGAGCAGCATGCGTTACTATACTGACTGTAAAGTGCAGCGTGCGTTACTATACTGACTGTAAAGTGCCGCGTGTGTTACTATACTGACTGTAAAGTGCCGCGTGTGTTACTATACTGACTGTAAAGTGCAGCGTGCGTTACTATACTGACTGTAAAGTGCCGCGTGTGTTACTATACTGACTGTAAAGTGCCGCGTGTGTTACTATACTGACTGTAAATTACCGCATGTGTTACTATACTGACTGTAAAGTGCCGCATGTGTTACTATACTGACTGTAAAGTGCAGCGTGTGTTACTATACTGACTGTAAAGTGTCGCATGCATTATTATACTGACTGTAAAGTGCAGCGTGCATTACTATACTGACTGTAAAGTGCCGCGTGTGTTACTATACTGACTGTAAAGTGCCGCGTGTGTTACTATACTGACTGTTAAGTGCCGCATGTGTTACTATACTGACTGTAAAGTGCAGCATGTGTTACTATACTGACTGTAAAGTGCCGCATGCATTATTATACTGACTGTAAAGTGCCGCATGTGTTACTATACTGACTGTAAAGTGCAGCGTGTGTTACTATACTGACTGTAAAGTGCAGCATGCGTTACTATACTGACTGTAAAGTGCCGAATGTGTTACTATACTGACTGTAAAGTGCTGCATGTGTTACTATACTGACTGTAAAGTGCCGCGTGTGTTACTATACTGACTGTAAAGTGCTGCATGTGTTACTATACTGACTGTAAAGGGCCGCGTGCGTTACTATACTGACTGTAAAGTGCAGCATGTGTTACTATACTGACTGTAAAGGGCCGCATGCGTTACTATACTGACTGTAAAGTGCAGCATGTGTTACTATACTGACTGTAAGGTGCCGCATGTGTTACTATACTGACTGTAAAGTGCCGCATGTGTTACTATACTGACTGTAAGATGCCGCATGTGTTACTATACTGACTGTAAAGTTCAACGTGCGTTACTATACTGACTGTAAAGTGCAGTGTGCGTTACTATACTGACTGTAAGGTGCCGCATGTGTTACTATACTGACTGTAAGGTGCCGCATGTGTTACTATACTGACTGTAAGGTGCCGCATGTGTTACTATACTGACTGTAAAGTGCAGCATGTGTTACTATACTGACTGTAAAGTGCAGCGTGCGTTACTATACTGACTGTAAAGTGCAGCAGGCGTTACTATACTGACTGTAAAGTGCAGCGTGCATTACTATACTGACTGTAAAGTGCAGCATGCGTTACTATACTGACTGTGAAGTGCAGCGTGCGTTACTATACTGACTGTAAAGTGCAGCGTGCGTTACTATACTGACTGTAAAGTGCAGCATGCGTTACTATACTGACTGTAAGGTGCCGCGTGTGTTACTATACTGACTGTAAAGTGCCGCATGTGTTACTATACTGACTGTAAAGTGCTGCATGCGTTACTATACTGACTGTAAAGTGCAGCATGTGTTACTATACTGACTGTAAAGTGCCGCATGCATTACTATACTGACTGTAAGGTGCCGCATGCGTTCCTATACTGACTGTAAGGTGCCGCATGTGTTACTATACTGACTGTAAGGTGCCGCATGTGTTACTATACTGACTGTAAAGTGCAGTGTGCGTTACTATACTGACTGTAAAGTGCAGCGTGCGTTACTATACTGACTGTAAAGTGCAGCGTGCATTACTATACTGACTGTAAAGTGCCGCGTGTGTTACTATACTGACTGTAAAGTGCAGCGTGCGTTACTATACTGACTGTAAAGTGCAGCGTGCGTTACTATACTGACTGTAAGGTGCCGCGTGTGTTACTATACTGACTGTAAAGTGCCGCATGTGTTACTATACTGACTGTAAAGTGCCGCATGTGTTACTATACTGACTGTAAAGTGCCGCATGCGTTACTATACTGACTGTAAAGTGCAGCATGTGTTACTATACTGACTGTAAAGTGCTGCATGCGTTACTATACTGACTGTAAGGTGCCGCATGCGTTCCTATACTGACTGTAAGGTGCTGCATGTGTTACTATACTGACTGTAAAGTGCCGCGTGTGTTCCTATACTGACTGTAAGGTGCCGCATGTGTTACTATACTGACTGTAAAGTGCCGCATGTATTACTATACTGACTGTAAAGTGCAGCATGTGTTACTATACTGAATGTAAAGTGCAGCATGTGTTAGTATAATGACTGTAAAGTGCAGTGTGCGTTACTATACTGACTGTAAAGTGCAGCATGTGTTACTATACTGACTGTAAAGTGCAGTGTGCGTTACTATACTGACTGTAAAGTGCAGCGTGTGTTACTATACTGACTGTAAAGTGCCGCATGTGTTACTATACTGACTGTAAAGTGCCGCATGTGTTACTATACTGACTGTAAAATGCCGCATGCGTTACTATGCTGACTGTAAAGTGCAGTGTGCGTTACTATACTGACTGTAAAGTGCAGCGTGTGTTACTATACTGACTGTAAAGTGCCGCATGTGTTACTATACTGACTGTAAAGTGCCGCATGTGTTACTATACTGACTGTAAAGTGCAGCGTGCGTTACTATGCTGACTGTAAAGTGCAGCGTGCGGTACTATACTGACTGTAAAGTGCCGCGTGTGTTACTATACTGACTGTAAAGTGCTGCATGTGTTACTATACTGACTGTAAAGTGCAGCGTGCATTACTATACTGACTGTAAAGTGCAGCATGCGTTACTATACTGACTGTAAAGTGCAGCATGCGTTACTATACTGACTGTAAAGTGCAGCGTGCGTTACTATACTGACTGTAAAGTGCCGCGTGTGTTACTATACTGACTGTAAAGTGCTGCATGCGTTACTATACTGACTGTAAAGTGCAGCGTGCGTTACTATACTGACTGTAAAGTGCCGCATGTGCTACTATACTGACTGTAAAGTGCTGCATGTGTTACTATACTGACAGTAAAGTGCAGCGTGTGTTACTATACTGACTGTAAAGAGCAGCATGTGTTACTATACTGACTGTAAAGAGCAGCATGTGTTACTATACTGACTGTAAAGTGCCGCGTGTGTTACTATACTGACTGTAAAGTGCCGCGTGTGTTACTATACTGACTGTAAAGTGCAGCGTGCATTACTATACTGACTGTAAAGTGCCGCGTGTGTTACTATACTGACTGTAAAGTGCCGCGTGTGTTACTATACTGACTGTAAAGTGCTGCATGTGTTACTATACTGACTGTAAAGTGCAGCAGGCGTTACTATACTGACTGTAAAGTGCAGCATGCATTACTATACTGACTGTAAAGTGCCGCATGTGTTACTATACTGACTGTAAAGTGCTGCATGCGTTACTATACTGACTGTAAAGTGCCGCATGTGTTACTATACTGACTGTAAAGTGCAGCGTGTGTTACTATACTGACTGTAAAGTGCCGCATGCATTATTATACTGACTGTAAAGTGCCGCATGTGTTACTATACTGACTGTAAAGTGCAGCGTGCGTTACTATACTGACTGTAAAGTGCCGCGTGTGTTACTATACTGACTGTAAAGTGCAGTGTGTGTTACTATACTGACTGTAAAGTGCAGCGTGCATTACTATACTGACTGTAAAGTGACGCATGTGTTACTATACTGACTGTAAAGTGCCGCGTGTGTTACTATACTGACTGTAAAGTGACGCATGTGTTACTATACTGACTGTAAAGTGCAGCATGTGTTACTATACTGACTGTAAAGTGCAGCGTGCGTTACTATACTGACTGTAAAGTGCCGCATGTGTTACTATACTGACTGTAAAGTGCTGCATGTGTTACTATACTGACTGTAAAGTGCAGCGTGCATTACTATACTGACTGTAAAGTGCTGCGTGTGTTACTATACTGACTGTAAAGTGCAGCGTGTGTTACTATACTGACTGTAAAGAGCAGCATGCGTTACTATACTGACTGTAAAGTGCAGCGTGCATTACTATACTGACTGTAAAGTGCCGCGTGTGTTACTATACTGACTGTAAAGTGCAGCGTGCGTTACTATACTGACTGTAAAGTGCCGTGTGTGTTACTATACTGACTGTAAAGTGCCGCGTGTGTTACTATACTGACTGTAAAGTGCCGCATGTGTTACTATACTGACTGTAAAGTGCCGAATGTGTTACTATACTGACTGTAAAGTGCAGCAGGCGTTACTATACTGACTGTAAAGTGCCGCGTGCATTACTATACTGACTGTAAAGTGCCGCGTGTGTTACTATACTGACTGTAAAGTGCCGCGTGTGTTACTATACTGACTGTTAAGTGCCGCATGTGTTACTATACTGACTGTAAAGTGCCGCATGTGTTACTATACTGACTGTAAAGTGCAGCAGGCGTTACTATACTGACTGTAAAGTGCAGCATGCATTACTATACTGACTGTAAAGTGCCGCATGTGTTACTATACTGACTGTAAAGTGCCGCATGTGTTACTATACTGACTGTAAAGTGCCGCGTGTGTTACTATACTGACTGTAAAGTGCTGCGTGTGTTACTATACTGACTGTAAAGTGCAGCGTGTGTTACTATACTGACTGTAAAGAGCAGCATGCGTTACTATACTGACTGTAAAGAGCAGCATGTGTTACTATACTGACTGTAAAGAGCAGCATGCGTTACTATACTGACTGTGAAGTGCAGCGTGCGTTACTATACTGACTGTAAAGTGCCGCGTGTGTTACTATACTGACTGTAAAGTGCCGCGTGTGTTACTATACTGACTGTAAAGTGCAGCGTGCGTTACTATACTGACTGTAAAGTGCCGCGTGTGTTACTATACTGACTGTAAAGTGCCGCGTGTGTTACTATACTGACTGTAAATTACCGCATGTGTTACTATACTGACTGTAAAGTGCCGCATGTGTTACTATACTGACTGTAAAGTGCAGCAGGCGTTACTATACTGACTGTAAAGTGCAGCGTGTGTTACTATACTGACTGTAAAGTGCCGCATGCATTATTATACTGACTGTAAAGTGCAGCGTGCATTACTATACTGACTGTAAAGTGCCGCATGTGTTACTATACTGACTGTAAAGTGCCGCGTGTGTTACTATACTGACTGTAAAGTGCCGCATGTGTTACTATACTGACTGTAAAGTGCAGCATGTGTTACTATACTGACTGTAAAGTGCCGCATGCATTATTATACTGACTGTAAAGTGCAGCGTGCATTACTATACTGACTGTAAAGTGCCGCGTGTGTTACTATACTGACTGTAAAGTGCAGCGTGTGTTACTATACTGACTGTAAAGTGCAGCATGCATTACTATACTGACTGTAAAGTGCCGCATGTGTTACTATACTGACTGTAAAGTGCCGCATGTGTTACTATACTGACTGTAAAGTGCCGCATGTGTTACTATACTGACTGTAAAGTGCACCATGCGTTACTATACTGACTGTAAAGTGCCGCATGTGTTACTATACTGACTGTAAGGTGCCGCATGTGTTACTATACTGACTGTAAAGTGCCGCATGTGTTACTATACTGACTGTAAAGTGCCGCATGTGTTACTATACTGACTGTAAAGTGCACCATGCGTTACTATACTGACTGTAAAGTGCCGCATGTGTTACTATACTGACTGTAAGGTGCCGCATGTGTTACTATACTGACTGTAAAGTGCCGCGTGTGTTCCTATACTGACTGTAAGGTGCCGCATGTGTTACTATACTGACTGTAAAGTGCCGCATGTGTTACTATACTGACTGTTAAGTTCTGCATGCGTTACTATACTGACTGTAAAGTGCAGCATGTGTTACTATACTGACTGTAAAGTGCCGAATGCGTTACTATACTGACTGTAAAGTGCCGCATGTGTTACTATACTGACTGTAAAGTGCAGCGTGCGTTACTATACTGACTGTAAAGTGCCGCATGCATTACTATACTGACTGTAAAGTGCCGCATGCGTTACTATACTGACTGTAAAGTGCAGTGTGCGTTACTATACTGACTGTAAAGTGCAGTGTGCTTTACTATACTGACTGTAAAGTGCCTCATGTGTTACTATACTGACTGTAAAGTGCAACGTGCGTTACTATACTGACTGTAAAGTCCAGCGTGCATTACTATACTGACTGTAAAGTGCCGCCTGTGTTACTATACTGACTGTAAAGTGCCGCATGGGTTACTATACTGACTGTAAAGTTCCGCATGTGTTACTATACTGACTGTAAAGTGCAGCGTGTGTTACTATACTGACTGTAAAGTGGAGCGTACGTTACTATACTGACTGTAAGGTGCCGCATGTGTTCCTATACTGACTATAAAGTGCCGCATGTGTTACTATACTGACTGTAAAGTGCCGCGTGTGTTACTATACTGACTGTAAATTGCAGAGTGCGTTACTATACCGACTGTAAAGTGCAGCGTTCGTTACTATACTGACTGTAAAGTGCCGCATGTGTTCCTATACTGACTGTAAGGTGCCGCATGTGTTACTATACTGACTGTAAGGTGCCGCATGTGTTACTATACTGACTGTAAAGTGCAGCATGTGTTACTATACTGACTGTAAAGTGCAGCGTGCGTTACTATACTGACTGTAAAGTGCACCATGCGTTACTATACTGACTGTAAAGTGCCGCATGTGTTACTATACTGACTGTAAAGTGCAGCGTGCATTACTATACTGACTGTAAAGTGCCGCATGTGTTACTATACTGACTGTAAAGTGCCACATGTGTTACTATACTGACTGTAAAGTGCAGCGTGCGTTACTATACTGACTGTAAAGTGCAGCATGCATTACTATACTGACTGTAAAGTGCCGCATGTGTTACTATACTGATTGTAAAGTGCCGCATGTGTTACTATACTGACTGTTAAGTTCTGCATGCGTTACTATACTGACTGTAAAGTGCAGCATGTGTTACTATACTGACTGTAAAGTGCCGAATGCGTTACTATACTGACTGTAAAGTGCCGCATGTGTTACTATACTGACTGTAAAGTGCAGCGTGCGTTACTATACTGACTGTAAAGTGCCGCATGCATTACTATACTGACTGTAAAGTGCCGCATGCGTTACTATACTGACTGTAAAGTGCAGTGTGCGTTACTATACTGACTGTAAAGTGCAGCGTGCTTTACTATACTGACTGTAAAGTGCCTCATGTGTTACTATACTGACTGTAAAGTGCAACGTGCGTTACTATACTGACTGTAAAGTCCAGCGTGCATTACTATACTGACTGTAAAGTGCCGCCTGTGTTACTATACTGACTGTAAAGTGCCGCATGGGTTACTATACTGACTGTAAAGTGCCGCATGTGTTACTATACTGACTGTAAAGTGCAGCGTGCGTTACTATACTGACTGTAAAGTGCCGCATGTGTTACTATACTGACTGTAAAGTGCAGCGTACGTTACTATACTGACTGTAAGGTGCCGCATGTGTTCCTATACTGACTGTAAAGTGCCGCATGTGTTACTATACTGACTGTAAAGTGCCGCGTGTGTTACTATACTGACTGTAAATTGCAGAGTGCGTTACTATACCGACTGTAAAGTGCAGCGTGCGTTACTATACTGACTGTAAAGTGCCGCATGTGTTCCTATACTGACTGTAAGGTGCCGCATGTGTTACTATACTGACTGTAAGGTGCCGCATGTGTTACTATACTGACTGTAAAGTGCAGCATGTGTTACTATACTGACTGTAAAGTGCAGCGTGCGTTACTATACTGACTGTAAAGTGCACCATGCGTTACTATACTGACTGTAAAGTGCCGCATGTGTTACTATACTGACTGTAAAGTGCAGCGTGCATTACTATACTGACTGTAAAGTGCCGCATGTGTTACTATACTGACTGTAAAGTGCCACATGTGTTACTATACTGACTGTAAAGTGCAGCGTGCGTTACTATACTGACTGTAAAGTGCAGCATGCATTACTATACTGACTGTAAAGGGCCGCATGTGTTACTATACTGACTGTAAGGTGCCGCATGTGTTACTATACTGACTGTAAAGTGCAGTGTGTGTTACTATACTGACTGTAAAGTGCCGCATGTGTTACTATACTGACTGTAAAGTGCCGCATGTGTTACTATACTGACTGTAAAGTGCAGTGTGCGTTACTATACTGACTGTAAAGTGCAGCGTGCGTTACTATACTGACTGTAAAGTGCAGCGTGCGTTACTATACTGACTGTAAAGTGCCACATGTGTTACTATACTGACTGTAAAGTGCCGCATGTGTTACTATACTGACTGTAAAGTGCAGCGTGCGTTACTATACTGACTGTAAAGTGCCGCATGTGTTACTATACTGACTGTAAAGTGCCGCATGTGTTACTATACTGACTGTAAAGTGCACCATGCGTTACTATACTGACTGTAAAGTGCCGCATGTGTTACTATACTGACTGTAAAGTGCACCATGCGTTACTATACTGACTGTAAAGTGCCGCGTGCGTTACTATACTGACTATAAAGTGCCGCGTGTGTTCCTATACTGACTGTAAGGTGCCGCATGTGTTACTATACTGACTGTAAAGTGCCGCATGTGTTACTATACTGACTGTAAAGTGCAGCATGTGTTACTATACTGACTGTTAAGTTCTGCATGCGTTACTATACTGACTGTAAAGTGCAGCATGTGTTACTATACTGACTGTTAAGTTCTGCATGCGTTACTATACTGACTGTAAAGTGCAGCATGTGTTACTATACTGACTGTAAAGTGCCGAATGCGTTACTATACTGACTGTAAAGTGCCGCATGTGTTACTATACTGACTGTAAAGTGCAGCGTGCGTTACTATACTGACTGTAAAGTGCCGCATGCATTACTATACTGACTGTAAAGTGCCGCATGCGTTACTATACTGACTGTAAAGTGCAGTGTGCGTTACTATACTGACTGTAAAGTGCAGCGTGCATTACTATACTGACTGTAAAGTGCCGCCTGTGTTACTATACTGACTGTAAAGTGCCGCATGGGTTACTATACTGACTGTAAAGTGCCGCATGTGTTACTATACTGACTGTAAAGTGCAGCGTGCGTTACTATACTGACTGTAAAGTGGAGCGTACGTTACTATACTGACTGTAAGGTGCCGCATGTGTTCCTATACTGACTGTAAAGTGCCGCATGTGTTACTATACTGACTGTAAAGTGCCACATGTGTTACTATACTGACTGTAAAGTGCAGCGTGCGTTACTATACTGACTGTAAAGTGCAGCATGCATTACTATACTGACTGTAAAGGGCCGCATGTGTTACTATACTGACTGTAAAGTGCAGTGTGTGTTACTATACTGACTGTAAAGTGCCGCATGTGTTACTATACTGACTGTAAAGTGCCGCATGTGTTACTATACTGACTGTAAAGTGCAGTGTGCGTTACTATACTGACTGTAAAGTGCAGCGTGCGTTACTATACTGACTGTAAAGTGCAGCGTGCGTTACTATACTGACTGTAAAGTGCCACATGTGTTACTATACTGACTGTAAAGTGCCGCGTGTGTTACTATACTGACTGTAAAGTGCAGCGTGCGTTACTATACTGACTGTAAAGTGCCGCATGTGTTACTATACTGACTGTAAAGTGCCGCATGTGTTACTATACTGACTGTAAAGTGCACCATGCGTTACTATACTGACTGTAAAGTGCCGCATGTGTTACTATACTGACTGTAAAGTGCACCATGCGTTACTATACTGACTGTAAAGTGCCGCGTGCGTTACTATACTGACTATAAAGTGCCGCGTGTGTTCCTATACTGACTGTAAGGTGCCGCATGTGTTACTATACTGACTGTAAAGTGCCGCATGTGTTACTATACTGACTGTTAAGTTCTGCATGCGTTACTATACTGACTGTAAAGTGCAGCATGTGTTACTATACTGACTGTTAAGTTCTGCATGCGTTACTATACTGACTGTAAAGTGCAGCATGTGTTACTATACTGACTGTAAAGTGCCGAATGCGTTACTATACTGACTGTAAAGTGCCGCATGTGTTACTATACTGACTGTAAAGTGCAGCGTGCGTTACTATACTGACTGTAAAGTGCCGCATGCATTACTATACTGACTGTAAAGTGCCGCATGCGTTACTATACTGACTGTAAAGTGCAGTGTGCGTTACTATACTGACTGTAAAGTGCAGCGTGCATTACTATACTGACTGTAAAGTGCCGCCTGTGTTACTATACTGACTGTAAAGTGCCGCATGGGTTACTATACTGACTGTAAAGTGCCGCATGTGTTACTATACTGACTGTAAAGTGCAGCGTGCGTTACTATACTGACTGTAAAGTGGAGCGTACGTTACTATACTGACTGTAAGGTGCCGCATGTGTTCCTATACTGACTGTAAAGTGCCGCATGTGTTACTATACTGACTGTAAAGTGCCGCGTGTGTTACTATACTGACTGTAAATTGCAGAGTGCGTTACTATACCGACTGTAAAGTGCAGCGTGCGTTACTATACTGACTGTAAAGTGCCGCATGTGTTCCTATACTGACTGTAAGGTGCCGCATGTGTTACTATACTGACTGTAAGGTGCCGCATGTGTTACTATACTGACTGTAAAGTGCAGCATGTGTTACTATACTGACTGTAAAGTGCAGCGTGCGTTACTATACTGACTGTAAAGTGCACCATGCGTTACTATACTGACTGTAAAGTGCCGCATGTGTTACTATACTGACTGTAAAGTGCAGCGTGCATTACTATACTGACTGTAAAGTGCCGCATGTGTTACTATACTGACTGTAAAGTGCCACATGTGTTACTATACTGACTGTAAAGTGCAGCGTGCATTACTATACTGACTGTAAAGTGCCGCATGTGTTACTATACTGACTGTAAAGTGCCGCATGTGTTACTATACTGGCTGTTAAGTTCTGCATGCGTTACTATACTGACTGTAAAGTGCAGCATGTGTTACTATACTGACTGTAAAGTGCAGCGTGCGTTACTATACTGACTGTAAAGTGCCACATGTGTTACTATACTGACTGTAAAGTGCCGCATGTGTTACTATACTGACTGTAAAGTGCAGCGTGCGTTACTATACTGACTGTAAAGTGCCGCATGTGTTACTATACTGACTGTAAAGTGCCGCATGTGTTACTATACTGACTGTAAAGAGCAGCATGTGTTACTATACTGACTGTAAAGTGTTGCATGTGTTACTATACTGACTGTAAAGTGCCGCATGTGTTACTATACTGACTGTAAAGTGCAGCATGCGTTACTATACTGACTAAGGTGCCGCATGTGTTACTATACTGACTGTAAAGAGCAGCATGTGTTACTATACTGACTGTAAAGAGCAGCATGTGTTACTATACTGACTGTAAAGTGCAGCATGTGTTACTATACTGACTGTAAAGTGCAGCGTGCGTTACTATACTGACTGTAAAGTGCCGCATGTGTTACTATACTGACTGTAAAGTGCCGCATGTGTTACTATACTGACTGTAAAGTGCCGCGTGTGTTACTATACTGACTGTAAAGTGCCACATGTGTTACTATACTGACTGTAAAGTGCAGCGTGTGTTACTATACTGACTGTAAAGTGCTGCATGCATTATTATACTGACTGTAAAGTGCCGCATGTGTTACTATACTGACTGTAAAGTGCAGCGTGCGTTACTATACTGACTGTAAAGTGCCGTGTGTGTTACTATACTGACTGTAAAGTGCAGCGTGCGTTACTATACTGACTGTAAAGTGCAGCGTGCATTACTATACTGACTGTAAAGTGACGCATGTGTTACTATACTGACTGTAAAGTGCCGCGTGTGTTACTATACTGACTGTAAAGTGCCGCATGTGTTACTATACTGACTGTAAGGTGCTGCATGTGTTACTATACTGACTGTAAGGTGCCGCATGTGTTACTGTACTGACTGTAAAGTGCCGCATGTGTTACTATACTGACTGTAAAGTGCTGCATGTGTTACTATACTGACTGTAAAGTGCAGCATGTGTTACTATACTGACTGTAAAGTGGCGCATGCATTATTATACGACTGTAAAGTGCCGCATGTGTTACTATACTGACTGTAAAGTGCAGCGTGTGTTACTATACTGACTGTAAAGTGCCGCATGCATTATTATACTGACTGTAAAGTGCCGCATGTGTTACTATACTGACTGTAAAGTGCAGCGTGCGTTAATATACTGACTGTAAAGTGCTGCGTGTGTTACTATACTGACTGTAAAGTGCAGTGTGTGTTACTATACTGACTGTAAAGTGCAGCGTGCATTACTATACTGACTGTAAAGTGACGCATGTGTTACTATACTGACTGTAAAGTGCCGCGTGTGTTACTATACTGACTGTAAAGTGCCGCATGTGTTACTATACTGACTGTAAGGTGCCGCATGTGTTACTATACTGACTGTAAAGTGCTGCATGTGTTACTATACTGACTGTAAAGTGCTGCATGTGTTACTATACTGACTGTAAAGTGCAGCGTGTGTTACTATACTGACTGTAAAGAGCAGCATGCGTTACTATACTGACTGTAAAGTGCAGCGTGCATTACTATACTGACTGTAAAGTGCCGCGTGTGTTACTATACTGACTGTAAAGTGCCGCGTGTGTTACTATACTGACTGTAAAGTGCCGCATGTGTTACTATACTGACTGTAAAGTGCCGCGTGTGTTACTATACTGACTGTAAAGTGCAGTGTGTGTTACTATACTGACTGTAAAGTGCAGCGTGCATTACTATACTGACTGTAAAGTGACGCATGTGTTACTATACTGAGTGTAAAGTGCCGCATGTGTTACTATACTGACTGTAAGGTGCCGCATGTGTTACTATACTGACTGTAAAGTGCTGCATGTGTTACTATACTGACTGTAAAGTTCTGCATGTGTTACTATACTGACTGTAAAGTGCCGTGTGTGTTACTATACTGACTGTAAAGTGCCGCATGTGTTACTATACTGACTGTAAAGTGCCGCATGTGTTACTATACTGACTGTAAAGTGCAGCAGGCGTTACTATACTGACTGTAAAGTGCCGCGTGCATTACTATACTGACTGTAAAGTGCAGCGTGCGTTACTATACTGACTGTAAAGAGCAGCATGTGTTACTATACTGACTGTAAAGAGCAGTGTGTGTTACTATACTGACTGTAAAGTGCTGCATGTGTTACTATACTGACTGTAAAGAGCAGCATGTGTTACTATACTGACTGTAAAGTGCCGCATGTGTTACTATACTGACTGTAAAGTGCAGCATGCGTTACTATACTGACTGTAAAGTGCCGCATGTGTTACTATACTGACTGTAAAGTGCCGCATGTGTTACTATACTGACTGTAAAGTGCAGCATGCGTTACTATACTGACTGTAAAGTGCAGCATGTGTTACTATACTGACTGTAAAGTGCAGCGTGCGTTACTATACTGACTGTAAAGTGCAGCGTGCGGTACTATACTGACTGTAAAGTGCCGCATGTGTTACTATACTGACTGTAAAGTGGCGCATGTGTTACTATACTGACTGTAAAGTGCAGTGTGTGTTACTATACTGACTGTAAAGTGCAGCGTGCGGTACTATACTGACTGTAAAGTGCCGCGTGTGTTACTATACTGACTGTAAAGTGCTGCATGTGTTACTATACTGACTGTAAAGTGCAGCGTGGGTTACTATACTGACTGTAAAGTTCTGCATGTGTTACTATACTGACTGTAAAGTGCAGCATGCGTTACTATAGTGACTGTAAAGTGCAGCGTGCGTTACTATACTGACTGTAAAGTGCAGCGTGTGTTACTATACTGACTGTAAAGTGCCGCGTGTGTTACTATACTGACTGTAAAGTGCTGCATGTGTTACTATACTGACTGTAAAGTGCAGCGTGCGTTACTATACTGACTGTAAAGTGCAGCGTGCATTACTATACTGACTGTAAAGTGCTGCGTGTGTTACTATACTGACTGTAAAGTGCCGCATGTGTTACTATACTGACTGTAAAGTGCCGCATGTGTTACTATACTGACTGTAAAGTGCAGCGTGCATTACTATACTGACTGTAAAGTGCCGCGTGTGTTACTATACTGACTGTAAAGTGCAGCATGCGTTACTATACTGACTGTAAAGTGCCGCATGTGTTACTATACTGACTGTAAAGTGCCGCATGTGTTACTATACTGACTGTAAAGAGCAGCATGTGTTACTATACTGACTGTAAAGAGCAGTGTGTGTTACTATACTGACTGTAAAGTGCTGCATGTGTTACTATACTGACTGTAAAGAGCAGCATGTGTTACTATACTGACTGTAAAGTGCCGCATGTGTTACTATACTGACTGTAAAGTGCAGCATGCGTTACTATACTGACTGTAAAGTGCCGCATGTGTTACTATACTGACTGTAAAGTGCCGCATGTGTTACTATACTGACTGTAAAGTGCAGCATGCGTTACTATACTGACTGTAAAGTGCAGCATGTGTTACTATACTGACTGTAAAGTGCAGCGTGCGTTACTATACTGACTGTAAAGTGCAGCGTGCGGTACTATACTGACTGTAAAGTGCCGCATGTGTTACTATACTGACTGTAAAGTGGCGCATGTGTTACTATACTGACTGTAAAGTGCAGTGTGTGTTACTATACTGACTGTAAAGTGCAGCGTGCGGTACTATACTGACTGTAAAGTGCCGCGTGTGTTACTATACTGACTGTAAAGTGCTGCATGTGTTACTATACTGACTGTAAAGTGCAGCGTGGGTTACTATACTGACTGTAAAGTTCTGCATGTGTTACTATACTGACTGTAAAGTGCAGCATGCGTTACTATAGTGACTGTAAAGTGCAGCGTGCGTTACTATACTGACTGTAAAGTGCAGCGTGTGTTACTATACTGACTGTAAAGTGCCGCGTGTGTTACTATACTGACTGTAAAGTGCTGCATGTGTTACTATACTGACTGTAAAGTGCAGCGTGCGTTACTATACTGACTGTAAAGTGCAGCGTGCATTACTATACTGACTGTAAAGTGCTGCGTGTGTTACTATACTGACTGTAAAGTGCCGCATGTGTTACTATACTGACTGTAAAGTGCCGCATGTGTTACTATACTGACTGTAAAGTGCAGCGTGCATTACTATACTGACTGTAAAGTGCCGCGTGTGTTACTATACTGACTGTAAAGTGCAGCATGCGTTACTATACTGACTGTAAAGTGCCGCATGTGTTACTATACTGACTGTAAAGTGCCGCATGTGTTACTATACTGACTGTAAAGTGCAGCATGCGTTACTATACTGACTGTAAAGTGCAGCATGTGTTACTATACTGACTGTAAAGTGCAGCGTGCGTTACTATACTGACTGTAAAGTGCAGCGTGCGGTACTATACTGACTGTAAAGTGCCGCATGTGTTACTATACTGACTGTAAAGTGCCGCATGTGTTACTATACTGACTGTAAAGTGCAGTGTGCGTTACTATACTGACTGTAAAGTGCAGCGTGCGGTACTATACTGACTGTAAAGTGCCGCGTGTGTTACTATACTGACTGTAAAGTGCTGCATGTGTTACTATACTGACTGTAAAGTGCCGTGTGTGTTACTATACTGACTGTAAAGTGCCGCATGTGTTACTATACTGACTGTAAAGTGCCGCATGTGTTACTATACTGACTGTAAAGTGCAGCAGGCGTTACTATACTGACTGTAAAGTGCCGCGTGCATTACTATACTGACTGTAAAGTGCAGCGTGCGTTACTATACTGACTGTAAAGAGCAGCATGTGTTACTATACTGACTGTAAAGAGCAGTGTGTGTTACTATACTGACTGTAAAGTGCTGCATGTGTTACTATACTGACTGTAAAGAGCAGCATGTGTTACTATACTGACTGTAAAGTGCCGCATGTGTTACTATACTGACTGTAAAGTGCAGCATGCGTTACTATACTGACTGTAAAGTGCCGCATGTGTTACTATACTGACTGTAAAGTGCCGCATGTGTTACTATACTGACTGTAAAGTGCAGCATGCGTTACTATACTGACTG
The DNA here is from genome assembly GCF_050947455.1 of Rhinoderma darwinii. NCBI lineage: Eukaryota > Metazoa > Chordata > Amphibia > Anura > Rhinodermatidae > Rhinoderma > Rhinoderma darwinii. Next base: position 201,707 of record NW_027461949.1, on the reverse strand, counting down.
TAAAGTGCAGCATGTGTTACTATACTGACTGTAAAGTGCAGCGTGCGTTACTATACTGACTGTAAAGTGCAGCGTGCGGTACTATACTGACTGTAAAGTGCCGCATGTGTTACTATACTGACTGTAAAGTGCCGCATGTGTTACTATACTGACTGTAAAGTGCAGTGTGCGTTACTATACTGACTGTAAAGTGCAGCGTGCGGTACTATACTGACTGTAAAGTGCCGCGTGTGTTACTATACTGACTGTAAAGTGCTGCATGTGTTACTATACTGACTGTAAAGTGCAGCGTGGGTTACTATACTGACTGTAAAGTTCTGCATGTGTTACTATACTGACTGTAAAGTGCAGCATGCGTTACTATAGTGACTGTAAAGTGCAGCGTGCGTTACTATACTGACTGTAAAGTGCAGCGTGTGTTACTATACTGACTGTAAAGTGCCGCGTGTGTTACTATACTGACTGTAAAGTGCTGCATGTGTTACTATACTGACTGTAAAGTGCAGCGTGCGTTACTATACTGACTGTAAAGTGCAGCGTGCATTACTATACTGACTGTAAAGTGCTGCGTGTGTTACTATACTGACTGTGAAGTGCCGCATGTGTTACTATACTGACTGTAAAGTGCCGCATGTGTTACTATACTGACTGTAAAGTGCAGCGTGCATTACTATACTGACTGTAAAGTGCCGCGTGTGTTACTATACTGACTGTAAAGTGCAGCGTGCGTTACTATACTGACTGTAAAGTGCTGCGTGTGTTACTATACTGACTGTAAAGTGCCGCATGTGTTACTATACTGACTGTAAAGTGCCGCATGTGTTACTATACTGACTGTAAAGTGCAGCAGGCGTTACTATACTGACTGTAAAGTGCCGCGTGCATTACTATACTGACTGTAAAGTGCCGCGTGTGTTACTATACTGACTGTAAAGTGCCGCGTGTGTTACTATACTGACTGTAAAGTGGCGCATGTGTTACTATACTGACTGTAAAGTGCCGCATGTGTTACTATACTGACTGTAAAGTGCAGCAGGCGTTACTATACTGACTGTAAAGTGCAGCATGCATTACTATACTGACTGTAAAGTGTCGCATGTGTTACTATACTGACTGTAAAGTGCCGCATGTGTTACTATACTGACTGTAAAGTGCAGCGTGCGTTACTATACTGACTGTAAAGTGCCGCGTGTGTTACTATACTGACTGTAAAGTGCCGCGTGTGTTACTATACTGACAGTAAAGTGCCGCATGTGTTACTATACTGACTGTAAAGTGCAGCGTGTGTTACTATACTGATTGTAAAGTGCCGCATGCATTATTATACTGACTGTAAAGTGCCGCATGTGTTACTATACTGACTGTAAAGTGCAGCGTGTGTTACTATACTGACTGTAAAGTGCCGCATGCATTATTATACTGACTGTAAAGTGCCGCATGTGTTACTATACTGACTGTAAAGTGCAGCGTGCGTTACTATACTGACTGTAAAGTGCCGCGTGTGTTACTTTACTGACTGTAAAGTGCAGTGTGCGTTACTATACTGACTGTAAAGTGCCGCATGCATTATTATACTGACTGTAAAGTGCCGCATGTGTTACTATACTGACTGTAAAGTGCCGCATGTGTTACTATACTGACTGTAAAGTGCAGCGTGCATTACTATACTGACTGTAAAGTGCCGCGTGTGTTACTATACTGACTGTAAAGTGCCGCGTGTGTTACTATACTAACTGTAAAGTGCCGCATGTGTTACTATACTGACTGTAAAGTGCAGCGTGTGTTACTATACTGATTGTAAAGTGCCGCATGCATTATTATACTGACTGTAAAGTGCTGCATGTGTTACTATACTGACTGTAAAGTGCAGCGTGTGTTACTATACTGACTATAAAGTGCCGCATGCATTATTATACTGACTGTAAAGTGCCGCATGTGTTACTATACTGACTGTAAAGTGCAGCGTGCGTTACTATACTGACTGTAAAGTGCCGCGTGTGTTACTATACTGACTGTAAAGTGCAGTGTGCGTTACTATACTGACTGTAAAGTGCCGCATGCATTATTATACTGACTGTAAAGTGCCGCATGTGTTACTATACTGACTGTAAAGTGCCGCATGTGTTACTATACTGACTGTAAAGTGCAGCGTGCGTTACTATACTGACTGTAAAGTGCCGCGTGTGTTACTATACTGACTGTAAAGTGCCGCGTGTGTTACTATACTGACTGTAAAGTGCCGCATGTGTTACTATACTGACTGTAAAGTGCAGCGTGTGTTACTATACTGATTGTAAAGTGCCGCATGCATTATTATACTGACTGTAAAGTGCTGCATGTGTTACTATACTGACTGTAAAGTGCAGCGTGTGTTACTATACTGACTGTAAAGTGCCGCATGCATTATTATACTGACTGTAAAGTGCCGCATGTGTTACTATACTGACTGTAAAGTGCAGCGTGCGTTACTATACTGACTGTAAAGTGCCGCGTGTGTTACTATACTGACTGTAAAGTGCAGTGTGCGTTACTATACTGACTGTAAAGTGCCGCATGCATTATTATACTGACTGTAAAGTGCCGCATGTGTTACTATACTGACTGTAAAGTGCCGCATGTGTTACTATACTGACTGTAAAGTGCAGCGTGCATTACTATACTGACTGTAAAGTGCAGCGTGCGTTACTATACTGACTGTAAAGAGCAGCATGTGTTACTATACTGACTGTAAAGAGCAGTGTGTGTTACTATACTGACTGTAAAGTGCTGCATGTGTTACTATACTGACTGTAAAGAGCAGCATGTGTTACTATACTGACTGTAAAGTGCCGCATGTGTTACTATACTGACTGTAAAGTGCAGCATGTGTTACTATACTGACTGTAAAGTGCAGCATGCGTTACTATACTGACTGTAAAGTGCCGCATGTGTTACTATACTGACTGTAAAGTGCCGCATGTGTTACTATACTGACTGTAAAGTGCAGCGTGCGTTACTATACTGACTGTAAAGTGCAGCATGTGTTACTATACTGACTGTAAAGTGCCGCATGTGTTACTATACTGACTGTAAAGTGCAGCGTGCGTTACTATACTGACTGTAAAGTGCCGCATGCATTACTATACTGACTGTAAAGTGACGCATGCGTTACTATACTGACTGTAAAGTGCAGTGTGCGTTACTATACTGACTGTAAAGTGCAGCGTGCTTTACTATACTGACTGTAAAGTGCCTCATGTGTTACTATACTGACTGTAAAGTGCAACGTGCGTTACTATACTGACTGTAAAGTCCAGCGTGCATTACTATACTGACTGTAAAGTGCCGCCTGTGTTACTATACTGACTGTAAAGTGCCGCATGGGTTACTATACTGACTGTAAAGTGCCGCATGTGTTACTATACTGACTGTAAAGTGCAGCGTGCGTTACTATACTGACTGTAAAGTGGAGCGTACGTTACTATACTGACTGTAAGGTGCCGCATGTGTTCCTATACTGACTGTAAAGTGCCGCATGTGTTACTATACTGACTGTAAAGTGCCGCGTGTGTTACTATACTGACTGTAAATTGCAGAGTGCGTTACTATACCGACTGTAAAGTGCAGCGTGCGTTACTATACTGACTGTAAAGTGCCGCATGTGTTCCTATACTGACTGTAAGGTGCCGCATGTGTTACTATACTGACTGTAAGGTGCCGCATGTGTTACTATACTGACTGTAAAGTGCAGCATGTGTTACTATACTGACTGTAAAGTGCAGCGTGCGTTACTATACTGACTGTAAAGTGCACCATGCGTTACTATACTGACTGTAAAGTGCCGCATGTGTTACTATACTGACTGTAAAGTGCCGCGTGCATTACTATACTGACTGTAAAGTGCCGCATGTGTTACTATACTGACTGTAAAGTGCCACATGTGTTACTATACTGACTGTAAAGTGCAGCGTGCATTACTATACTGACTGTAAAGTGCAGCATGCATTACTATACTGACTGTAAAGTGCCGCATGTGTTACTATACTGACTGTAAAGTGCCGCATGTGTTACTATACTGACTGTTAAGTTCTGCATGCGTTACTATACTGACTGTAAAGTGCAGCATGTGTTACTATACTGACTGTAAAGTGCAGCGTGCGTTACTATACTGACTGTAAAGTGCCACATGTGTTACTATACTGACTGTAAAGTGCCGCATGTGTTACTATACTGACTGTAAAGTGCAGCGTGCGTTACTATACTGACTGTAAAGTGCCGCATGTGTTACTATACTGACTGTAAAGTGCCGCATGTGTTACTATACTGACTGTAAAGAGCAGCATGTGTTACTATACTGACTGTAAAGTGTTGCATGTGTTACTATACTGACTGTAAAGTGCCGCATGTGTTACTATACTGACTGTAAAGTGCAGCATGCGTTACTATACTGACTAAGGTGCCGCATGTGTTACTATACTGACTGTAAAGAGCAGCATGTGTTACTATACTGACTGTAAAGAGCAGCATGTGTTACTATACTGACTGTAAAGTGCAGCGTGTGTTACTATACTGACTGTAAAGTGCAGCGTGCGTTACTATACTGACTGTAAAGTGCCGCATGTGTTACTATACTGACTGTAAAGTGCCGCATGTGTTACTATACTGACTGTAAAGTGCCGCGTGTGTTACTATACTGACTGTAAAGTGCCACATGTGTTACTATACTGACTGTAAAGTGCAGCGTGTGTTACTATACTGACTGTAAAGTGCTGCATGCATTATTATACTGACTGTAAAGTGCCGCATGTGTTACTATACTGACTGTAAAGTGCAGCGTGCGTTACTATACTGACTGTAAAGTGCCGTGTGTGTTACTATACTGACTGTAAAGTGCAGCGTGCGTTACTATACTGACTGTAAAGTGCAGCGTGCATTACTATACTGACTGTAAAGTGACGCATGTGTTACTATACTGACTGTAAAGTGCCGCGTGTGTTACTATACTGACTGTAAAGTGCCGCATGTGTTACTATACTGACTGTAAGGTGCTGCATGTGTTACTATACTGACTGTAAGGTGCCGCATGTGTTACTGTACTGACTGTAAAGTGCCGCATGTGTTACTATACTGACTGTAAAGTGCTGCATGTGTTACTATACTGACTGTAAAGTGCAGCATGTGTTACTATACTGACTGTAAAGTGGCGCATGCATTATTATACGACTGTAAAGTGCCGCATGTGTTACTATACTGACTGTAAAGTGCAGCGTGTGTTACTATACTGACTGTAAAGTGCCGCATGCATTATTATACTGACTGTAAAGTGCCGCATGTGTTACTATACTGACTGTAAAGTGCAGCGTGCGTTAATATACTGACTGTAAAGTGCTGCGTGTGTTACTATACTGACTGTAAAGTGCAGTGTGTGTTACTATACTGACTGTAAAGTGCAGCGTGCATTACTATACTGACTGTAAAGTGACGCATGTGTTACTATACTGACTGTAAAGTGCCGCGTGTGTTACTATACTGACTGTAAAGTGCCGCATGTGTTACTATACTGACTGTAAGGTGCCGCATGTGTTACTATACTGACTGTAAAGTGCTGCATGTGTTACTATACTGACTGTAAAGTGCTGCATGTGTTACTATACTGACTGTAAAGTGCAGCGTGTGTTACTATACTGACTGTAAAGAGCAGCATGCGTTACTATACTGACTGTAAAGTGCAGCGTGCATTACTATACTGACTGTAAAGTGCCGCGTGTGTTACTATACTGACTGTAAAGTGCCGCGTGTGTTACTATACTGACTGTAAAGTGCCGCATGTGTTACTATACTGACTGTAAAGTGCCGCGTGTGTTACTATACTGACTGTAAAGTGCAGTGTGTGTTACTATACTGACTGTAAAGTGCAGCGTGCATTACTATACTGACTGTAAAGTGACGCATGTGTTACTATACTGACTGTAAAGTGCCGCATGTGTTACTATACTGACTGTAAGGTGCCGCATGTGTTACTATACTGACTGTAAAGTGCTGCATGTGTTACTATACTGACTGTAAAGTGCTGCATGTGTTACTATACTGACTGTAAAGTGCAGCGTGTGTTACTATACTGACTGTAAAGAGCAGCATGCGTTACTATACTGACTGTAAAGTGCAGCGTGCATTACTATACTGACTGTAAAGTGCCGCGTGTGTTACTATACTGACTGTAAAGTGCTGCGTGTGTTACTATACTGACTGTAAAGTGCCGCATGTGTTACTATACTGACTGTAAAGTGCCGCGTGTGTTACTATACTGACTGTAAAGTGCAGCGTGCGTTACTATACTGACTGTAAAGTGCCGCGTGTGTTACTATACTGACTGTAAAGTGCCGTGTGTGTTACTATACTGACTGTAAAGTGCCGCATGTGTTACTATACTGACTGTAAAGTGCCGCATGTGTTACTATACTGACTGTAAAGTGCAGCAGGCGTTACTATACTGACTGTAAAGTGCCGCGTGCATTACTATACTGACTGTAAAGTGCAGCGTGCGTTACTATACTGACTGTAAAGAGCAGCATGTGTTACTATACTGACTGTAAAGAGCAGTGTGTGTTACTATACTGACTGTAAAGTGCTGCATGTGTTACTATACTGACTGTAAAGAGCAGCATGTGTTACTATACTGACTGTAAAGTGCCGCATGTGTTACTATACTGACTGTAAAGTGCAGCATGTGTTACTATACTGACTGTAAAGTGCAGCATGCGTTACTATACTGACTGTAAAGTGCCGCATGCGTTACTATACTGACTGTAAAGTGCCGCATGTGTTACTATACTGACTGTAAAGTGCAGCATGCGTTACTATACTGACTGTAAAGTGCAGCATGTGTTACTATACTGACTGTAAAGTGCAGCGTGCGTTACTATACTGACTGTAAAGTGCAGCGTGCGGTACTATACTGACTGTAAAGTGCCGCATGTGTTACTATACTGACTGTAAAGTGCCGCATGTGTTACTATACTGACTGTAAAGTGCAGCGTGCGTTACTATACTGACTGTAAAGTGCAGCGTGCGGTACTATACTGACTGTAAAGTGCCGCGTGTGTTACTATACTGACTGTAAAGTGCTGCATGTGTTACTATACTGACTGTAAAGTGCAGCGTGGGTTACTATACTGACTGTAAAGTTCTGCATGTGTTACTATACTGACTGTAAAGTGCAGCATGCGTTACTATAGTGACTGTAAAGTGCAGCGTGCGTTACTATACTGACTGTAAAGTGCAGCGTGTGTTACTATACTGACTGTAAAGTGCCGCGTGTGTTACTATACTGACTGTAAAGTGCTGCATGTGTTACTATACTGACTGTAAAGTGCAGCGTGCGTTACTATACTGACTGTAAAGTGCAGCGTGCATTACTATACTGACTGTAAAGTGCTGCGTGTGTTACTATACTGACTGTAAAGTGCCGCATGTGTTACTATACTGACTGTAAAGTGCCGCATGTGTTACTATACTGACTGTAAAGTGCAGCGTGCATTACTATACTGACTGTAAAGTGCCGCGTGTGTTACTATACTGACTGTAAAGTGCAGCGTGCGTTACTATACTGACTGTAAAGTGCTGCGTGTGTTACTATACTGACTGTAAAGTGCCGTGTGTGTTACTATACTGACTGTAAAGTGCCGCATGTGTTACTATACTGACTGTAAAGTGCCGCATGTGTTACTATACTGACTGTAAAGTGCAGCAGGCGTTACTATACTGACTGTAAAGTGCCGCGTGCATTACTATACTGACTGTAAAGTGCCGCGTGTGTTACTATACTGACTGTAAAGTGCCGCGTGTGTTACTATACTGACTGTAAAGTGCCGCATGTGTTACTATACTGACTGTAAAGTGCCGCATGTGTTACTATACTGACTGTAAAGTGCAGCAGGCGTTACTATACTGACTGTAAAGTGCAGCATGCATTACTATACTGACTGTAAAGTGTCGCATGTGTTACTATACTGACTGTAAAGTGCCGCATGTGTTACTATACTGACTGTAAAGTGCAGCGTGCGTTACTATACTGACTGTAAAGTCCCGCGTGTGTTACTATACTGACTGTAAAGTGCCGCGTGTGTTACTATACTGACAGTAAAGTGCCGCATGTGTTACTATACTGACTGTAAAGTGCAGCGTGTGTTACTATACTGATTGTAAAGTGCCGCATGCATTATTATACTGACTGTAAAGTGCCGCATGTGTTACTATACTGACTGTAAAGTGCAGCGTGTGTTACTATACTGACTGTAAAGTGCCGCATGCATTATTATACTGACTGTAAAGTGCCGCATGTGTTACTATACTGACTGTAAAGTGCAGCGTGCGTTACTATACTGACTGTAAAGTGCCGCGTGTGTTACTTTACTGACTGTAAAGTGCAGTGTGCGTTACTATACTGACTGTAAAGTGCCGCATGCATTATTATACTGACTGTAAAGTGCCGCATGTGTTACTATACTGACTGTAAAGTGCCGCATGTGTTACTATACTGACTGTAAAGTGCAGTGTGCGTTACTATACTGACTGTAAAGTGCCGCATGCATTATTATACTGACTGTAAAGTGCCGCATGTGTTACTATACTGACTGTAAAGTGCCGCATGTGTTACTATACTGACTGTAAAGTGCAGCGTGCATTACTATACTGACTGTAAAGTGCCGCGTGTGTTACTATACTGACTGTAAAGTGCCGCGTGTGTTACTATACTAACTGTAAAGTGCCGCATGTGTTACTATACTGACTGTAAAGTGCAGCGTGTGTTACTATACTGATTGTAAAGTGCCGCATGCATTATTATACTGACTGTAAAGTGCTGCATGTGTTACTATACTGACTGTAAAGTGCAGCGTGTGTTACTATACTGACTGTAAAGTGCCGCATGCATTATTATACTGACTGTAAAGTGCCGCATGTGTTACTATACTGACTGTAAAGTGCAGCGTGCGTTACTATACTGACTGTAAAGTGCCGCGTGTGTTACTATACTGACTGTAAAGTGCAGTGTGCGTTACTATACTGACTGTAAAGTGCCGCATGCATTATTATACTGACTGAAAAGTGCCGCATGTGTTACTATACTGACTGTAAAGTGCCGCATGTGTTACTATACTGACTGTAAAGTGCAGCGTGCGTTACTATACTGACTGTAAAGTGCCGCGTGTGTTACTATACTGACTGTAAAGTGCCGCGTGTGTTACTATACTGACTGTAAAGTGCCGCATGTGTTACTATACTGACTGTAAAGTGCAGCGTGTGTTACTATACTGATTGTAAAGTGCCGCATGCATTATTATACTGACTGTAAAGTGCTGCATGTGTTACTATACTGACTGTAAAGTGCAGCGTGTGTTACTATACTGACTGTAAAGTGCCGCATGCATTATTATACTGACTGTAAAGTGCCGCATGTGTTACTATACTGACTGTAAAGTGCAGCGTGCGTTACTATACTGACTGTAAAGTGCCGCGTGTGTTACTATACTGACTGTAAAGTGCAGTGTGCGTTACTATACTGACTGTAAAGTGCCGCATGCATTATTATACTGACTGTAAAGTGCCGCATGTGTTACTATACTGACTGTAAAGTGCCGCATGTGTTACTATACTGACTGTAAAGTGCAGCGTGCATTACTATACTGACTGTAAAGTGCAGCGTGCGTTACTATACTGACTGTAAAGAGCAGCATGTGTTACTATACTGACTGTAAAGAGCAGTGTGTGTTACTATACTGACTGTAAAGTGCTGCATGTGTTACTATACTGACTGTAAAGAGCAGCATGTGTTACTATACTGACTGTAAAGTGCCGCATGTGTTACTATACTGACTGTAAAGTGCAGCATGTGTTACTATACTGACTGTAAAGGGCAGCATGCGTTACTATACTGACTGTAAAGTGCCGCATGTGTTACTATACTGACTGTAAAGTGCCGCATGTGTTACTATACTGACTGTAAAGTGCAGCGTGCGTTACTATACTGACTGTAAAGTGCAGCGTGCGGTACTATACTGACTGTAAAGTGCCGCATGTGTTACTATACTGACTGTAAAGTGCAGCGTGCGTTACTATACTGACTGTAAAGTGCCGCGTGTGTTACTATACTGACTGTAAAGTGCCGCGTGTGTTACTATACTGACTGTAAAGTGCCGCATGTGTTACTATACTGACTGTAAAGTGCAGCGTGCGTTACTATACTGACTGCAAAGTGCAGCATGTGTTACTATACTGACTTTAAAATGCAGCGTGCGTTACTATACTGACTGTAAAGTGCAGCGTGCGGTACTATACTGACTGTAAAGTGCTGCATGTGTTACTATACTGACTGTAAAGTGCCGCATGTGTTACTATACTGACTGTAAAGTGCCGCATGTGTTACTATACTGACTGTAAAGTGCAGCGTGCATTACTATACTGACTGTAAAGTGCCGCGTGTGTTACTATACTGACTGTAAAGTGCAGCGTGCGTTACTATACTGACTGTAAAGTGCCGCGTGTGTTACTATACTGACTGTAAAGTGCCGCGTGTGTTACTATACTGACTGTAAAGTGCCGCGTGTGTTACTATACTGACTGTAAAGTGCCGCGTGTGTTACTATACTGACTGTAAAGTGCCGCGTGTGTTACTATACTGACTGTAAAGTGCAGCGTGCGTTACTATACTGACTGTAAAGTGCCGCGTGTGTTACTATACTGACTGTAAAGTGGCGCGTGTGTTACTATACTGACTGTAAAGTGCCGCATGTGTTACTATACTGACTGTAAAGTGCAGCGTGTGTTACTATACTGATTGTAAAGTGCCGCATGCATTATTATACTGACTGTAAAGTGCCGCATGTGTTACTATACTGACTGTAAAGTGCAGCGTGTGTTACTATACTGACTGTAAAGTGCCGCATGCATTATTATACTGACTGTAAAGTGCTGCATGTGTTACTATACTGACTGTAAAGTGCAGCGTGCGTTACTATACTGACTGTAAAGTGCCTCGTGTGTTACTATACTGACTGTAAAGTGCAGTGTGCGTTACTATACTGACTGTAAAGTGCCGCATGCATTATTATACTGACTGTAAAGTGCCGCATGTGTTACTATACTGACTGTAAAGTGCAGTGTGCGTTACTATACTGACTGTAAAGTGCCGCAATCATTATTATACTGACTGTAAAGTGCCGCATGTGTTACTATACTGACTGTAAAGTGCAGCGTGCGTTACTATACTGACTGTAAAGTGCCGCGTGTGTTACTATACTGACTGTAAAGTGCCGTGTGTGTTACTATACTGACTGTAAAGTGCCGCATGTGTTACTATACTGACTGTAAAGTGCCGCATGTGTTACTATACCGACTGTAAAGTGCAGCAGGCGTTACTATACTGACTGTAAAGTGCCGCGTGCATTACTATACTGACTGTAAAGTGCAGCGTGCGTTACTATACTGACTGTAAAGAGCAGCATGTGTTACTATACTGACTGTAAAGAGCAGTGTGTGTTACTATACTGACTGTAAAGTGCTGCATGTGTTACTATACTGACTGTAAAGAGCAGCATGTGTTACTATACTGACTGTAAAGTGCCGCATGTGTTACTATACTGACTGTAAAGTGCAGCATGTGTTACTATACTGACTGTAAAGTGCAGCATGCGTTACTATACTGACTGTAAAGTGCCGCATGTGTTACTATACTGACTGTAAAGTGCCGCATGTGTTACTATACTGACTGTAAAGTGCAGCATGCGTTACTATACTGACTGTAAAGTGCAGCATGTGTTACTATACTGACTGTAAAGTGCAGCGTGCGTTACTATACTGACTGTAAAGTGCAGCGTGCGGTACTATACTGACTGTAAAGTGCCGCATGTGTTACTATACTGACTGTAAAGTGCCGCATGTGTTACTATACTGACTGTAAAGTGCAGCGTGCGTTACTATACTGACTGTAAAGTGCAGCGTGCGGTACTATACTGACTGTAAAGTGCCGCGTGTGTTACTATACTGACTGTAAAGTGCTGCATGTGTTACTATACTGACTGTAAAGTGCAGCGTGGGTTACTATACTGACTGTAAAGTTCTGCATGTGTTACTATACTGACTGTAAAGTGCAGCATGCGTTACTATAGTGACTGTAAAGTGCAGCGTGCGTTACTATACTGACTGTAAAGTGCAGCGTGTGTTACTATACTGACTGTAAAGTGCCGCGTGTGTTACTATACTGACTGTAAAGTGCTGCATGTGTTACTATACTGACTGTAAAGTGCAGCGTGCATTACTATACTGACTGTAAAGTGCTGCGTGTGTTACTATACTGACTGTAAAGTGCAGCATGTGTTACTATACTGACTGTAAAGTGCCGCATGTGTTACTATACTGACTGTAAAGTGCCGCATGTGTTACTATACTGACTGTAAAGTGCCGCATGTGTTACTATACTGACTGTAAAGTGCCGCGTGTGTTACTATACTGACTGTAAAGTGCAGCGTGCGTTACTATACTGACTGTAAAGTGCTGCGTGTGTTACTATACTGACTGTAAAGTGCCGTGTGTGTTACTATACTGACTGTAAAGTGCCGCATGTGTTACTATACTGACTGTAAAGTGCCGCATGTGTTACTATACTGACTGTAAAGTGCAGCAGGCGTTACTATACTGACTGTAAAGTGCCGCGTGCATTACTATACTGACTGTAAAGTGCCGCGTGTGTTACTATACTGACTGTAAAGTGCCGCGTGTGTTACTATACTGACTGTAAAGTGCCGCATGTGTTACTATACTGACTGTAAAGTGCCGCATGTGTTACTATACTGACTGTAAAGTGCAGCAGGCGTTACTATACTGACTGTAAAGTGCAGCATGCATTACTATACTGACTGTAAAGTGTCGCATGTGTTACTATACTGACTGTAAAGTGCCGCATGTGTTACTATACTGACTGTAAAGTGCAGCGTGCGTTACTATACTGACTGTAAAGTGCCGCGTGTGTTACTATACTGACTGTAAAGTGCCGCGTGTGTTACTATACTGACTGTAAAGTGCCGCATGTGTTACTATACTGACTGTAAAGTGCAGCGTGTGTTACTATACTGATTGTAAAGTGCCGCATGCATTATTATACTGACTGTAAAGTGCCGCATGTGTTACTATACTGACTGTAAAGTGCAGCGTGTGTTACTATACTGACTGTAAAGTGCCGCATGCATTATTATACTGACTGTAAAGTGCCGCATGTGTTACTATACTGACTGTAAAGTGCAGCGTGCGTTACTATACTGACTGTAAAGTGCCGCGTGTGTTACTTTACTGACTGTAAAGTGCAGTGTGCGTTACTATACTGACTGTAAAGTGCCGCATGCATTATTATACTGACTGTAAAGTGCCGCATGTGTTACTATACTGACTGTAAAGTGCCGCATGTGTTACTATACTGACTGTAAAGTGCAGTGTGCGTTACTATACTGACTATAAAGTGCCGCATGCATTATTATACTGACTGTAAAGTGCCGCATGTGTTACTATACTGACTGTAAAGTGCCGCATGTGTTACTATACTGACTGTAAAGTGCAGCGTGCATTACTATACTGACTGTAAAGTGCCGCGTGTGTTACTATACTGACTGTAAAGTGCCGCGTGTGTTACTATACTAACTGTAAAGTGCCGCATGTGTTACTATACTGACTGTAAAGTGCAGCGTGTGTTACTATACTGATTGTAAAGTGCCGCATGCATTATTATACTGACTGTAAAGTGCTGCATGTGTTACTATACTGACTGTAAAGTGCAGCGTGTGTTACTATACTGACTGTAAAGTGCCGCATGCATTATTATACTGACTGTAAAGTGCCGCATGTGTTACTATACTGACTGTAAAGTGCAGCGTGCGTTACTATACTGACTGTAAAGTGCCGCGTGTGTTACTATACTGACTGTAAAGTGCAGTGTGCGTTACTATACTGACTGTAAAGTGCCGCATGCATTATTATACTGACTGTAAAGTGCCGCATGTGTTACTATACTGACTGTAAAGTGCAGCGTGCGTTACTATACTGACTGTAAAGTGCCGCGTGTGTTACTATACTGACTGTAAAGTGCCGCGTGTGTTACTATACTGACTGTAAAGTGCCGCATGTGTTACTATACTGACTGTAAAGTGCAGCGTGTGTTACTATACTGATTGTAAAGTGCCGTATGCATTATTATACTGACTGTAAAGTGCTGCATGTGTTACTATACTGACTGTAAATTGCAGCGTGTGTTACTATACTGACTGTAAAGTGCCGCATGCATTATTATACTGACTGTAAAGTGCCGCATGTGTTACTATACTGACTGTAAAGTGCAGCGTGCGTTACTATACTGACTGTAAAGTGCCGCGTGTGTTACTATACTGACTGTAAAGTGCAGTGTGCGTTACTATACTGACTGTAAAGTGCCGCATGCATTATTATACTGACTGTAAAATGCCGCATGTGTTACTATACTGACTGTAAAGTGCCGCATGTGTTACTATACTGACTGTAAAGTGCAGCGTGCATTACTATACTGACTGTAAAGTGCAGCGTGCGTTACTATACTGACTGTAAAGAGCAGCATGTGTTACTATACTGACTGTAAAGAGCAGTGTGTGTTACTATACTGACTGTAAAGTGCTGCATGTGTTACTATACTGACTGTAAAGAGCAGCATGTGTTACTATACTGACTGTAAAGTGCCGCATGTGTTACTATACTGACTGTAAAGTGCAGCATGTGTTACTATACTGACTGTAAAGTGCAGCATGCGTTACTATACTGACTGTAAAGTGCCGCATGTGTTACTATACTGACTGTAAAGTGCCGCATGTGTTACTATACTGACTGTAAAGTGCAGCGTGCGTTACTATACTGACTGTAAAGTGCAGCATGTGTTACTATACTGACTGTAAAGTGCAGCGTGCGTTACTATACTGACTGTAAAGTGCAGCGTGCGGTACTATACTGACTGTAAAGTGCCGCATGTGTTACTATACTGACTGTAAAGTGCCGCATGTGTTACTATACTGACTGTAAAGTGCAGCGTGCGTTACTATACTGACTGTAAAGTGCAGCGTGCGGTACTATACTGACTGTAAAGTGCCGCGTGTGTTACTATACTGACTGTAAAGTGCAGCGTGCGTTACTATACTGACTGTAAAGTGCCGCGTGTGTTACTATACTGACTGTAAAGTGCCGCGTGTGTTACTATACTGACTGTAAAGTGCCGCATGTGTTACTATACTGACTGTAAAGTGCAGCGTGCGTTACTATACTGACTGTAAAGTGCAGCATGTGTTACTATACTGACTGTAAAGTGCAGCGTGCGTTACTATACTGACTGTAAAGTGCAGCGTGCGGTACTATACTGACTGTAAAGTGCTGCATGTGTTACTATACTGACTGTAAAGTGCCGCATGTGTTACTATACTGACTGTAAAGTGCCGCATGTGTTACTATACTGACTGTAAAGTGCAGCGTGCATTACTATACTGACTGTAAAGTGCCGCGTGTGTTACTATACTGACTGTAAAGTGCAGCGTGCGTTACTATACTGACTGTAAAGTGCCGCGTGTGTTACTATACTGACTGTAAAGTGCCGCGTGTGTTACTATACTGACTGTAAAGTGCCGCGTGTGTTACTATACTGACTGTAAAGTGCCGCGTGTGTTACTATACTGACTGTAAAGTGCCGCGTGTGTTACTATACTGACTGTAAAGTGCAGCGTGCGTTACTATACTGACTGTAAAGTGCCGCGTGTGTTACTATACTGACTGTAAAGTGCCGCGTGTGTTACTATACTGACTGTAAAGTGCTGCATGTGTTACTATACTGACTGTAAAGTGCAGCGTGTGTTACTATACTGATTGTAAAGTGCCGCATGCATTATTATACTGACTGTAAAGTGCCGCATGTGTTACTATACTGACTGTAAAGTGCAGCGTGTGTTACTATACTGACTGTAAAGTGCCGCATGCATTATTATACTGACTGTAAAGTGCTGCATGTGTTACTATACTGACTGTAAAGTGCAGCGTGCGTTACTATACTGACTGTAAAGTGCCGCGTGTGTTACTATACTGACTGTAAAGTGCAGTGTGCGTTACTATACTGACTGTAAAGTGCCGCATGCATTATTATACTGACTGTAAAGTGCCGCATGTGTTACTATACTGACTGTAAAGTGCAGTGTGCGTTACTATACTGACTGTAAAGTGCCGCAATCATTATTATACTGACTGTAAAGTGCCGCATGTGTTACTATACTGACTGTAAAGTGCAGCGTGCGTAACTATACTGACTGTAAAGTGCCGCATGTGTTACTATACTGACTGTAAAGTGCAGCATGTGTTACTATACTGACTGTAAAGTGCCGCATGTGTTACTATACTGACTGTAAAGTGCAGCGTGTGTTACTATACTGACTGTAAAGTGCAGCGTGCGTTACTATACTGACTGTAAAGTGCAGCATGCGTTACTATACTGACTGTAAAGTACCGCATGTGTTACTATACTGACTGTAAAGTGCCGCATGTGTTACTATACTGACTGTAAAGTGCCGCATGTATTACTATACTGACTGTAAAGTGCCGCATGTGTTACTATACTGACTGTAAGGTGCCGCATGTGTTACTATACTGACTGTAAAGTGCAGCGTGCGTTACTATACTGACTGTAAAGAGCCGCATGTGTTACTATACTGACTGTAAAGAGCCGCATGTGTTACTATACTGACTGTAAAGTGCCGCATGTGTTACTATACTGACTGTAAAGTGCAGCGTGCGGTACTATACTGACTGTAAAGTGCCGCATGTGTTACTATACTGACTGTAAGGTGCCGCATGTGTTACTATACTGACTGTAAAGTGCAGCGTGCGTTACTATACTGACTGTAAAGAGCCGCATGTGTTACTATACTGACTGTAAAGTGCTGCATGTGTTACTATACTGACTGTAAAGTGCAGCGTGCGTTACTATACTGACTGTAAAGTGCCGCGTGTGTTACTATACTGACTGTAAAGTGCTGCATGTGTTACTATACTGACTGTAAAGTGCAGCGTGCGTTACTATACTGACTGTAAAGTGCCGCATGTGTTACTATACTGACTGTAAAGTGCCGCATGTGTTACTATACTGACTGTAAAGTGCAGCGTGCATTACTATACTGACTGTAAAGTGCTGCGTGTGTTACTATACTGACTGTAAAGTGCCGCATGTGTTACTATACTGACTGTAAAGTGCCGCATGTGTTACTATACTGACTGTAAAGTGCAGCGTGCATTACTATACTGACTGTAAAGTGCCGCGTGTGTTACTATACTGACTGTAAAGTGCAGCGTGCGTTACTATACTGACTGTAAAGTGCCGCGTGTGTTACTATACTGACTGTAAAGTGCCGTGTGTGTTACTATACTGACTGTAAAGTGCCGCATGTGTTACTATACTGACTGTAAAGTGCCGCATGTGTTACTATACTGACTGTAAAGTGCAGCAGGCGTTACTATACTGACTGTAAAGTGCCGCGTGCATTACTATACTGACTGTAAAGTGCCGCGTGTGTTACTATACTGACTGTAAAGTGCCGCGTGTGTTACTATACTGACTGTAAAGTGCCGCATGTGTTACTATACTGACTGTAAAGTGCCGCATGTGTTACTATACTGACTGTAAAGTGCAGCAGGCGTTACTATACTGACTGTAAAGTGCAGCATGCATTACTATACTAACTGTAAAGTGTCGCATGTGTTACTATACTGACTGTAAAGTGCAGCGTGCGTTACTATACTGACTGTAAAGTGCCGAGTGTGTTACTATACTGACTGTAAAGTGCCGCGTGTGTTACTATACTGACTGTAAAGTGCCGCATGTGTTACTATACTGACTGTAAAGTGCAGCGTGTGTTACTATACTGATTGTAAAGTGCCGCATGCATTATTATACTGACTGTAAAGTGCCGCATGTGTTACTATACTGACTGTAAAGTGCAGCGTGTGTTACTATACTGACTGTAAAGTGCCGCATGCATTATTATACTGACTGTAAAGTGCTGCATGTGTTACTATACTGACTGTAAAGTGCAGCGTGCGTTACTATACTGACTGTAAAGTGCCGCATGCATTATTATACTGACTGTAAAGTGCCGCATGTGTTACTATACTGACTGTAAAGTGCCGCATGTGTTACTATACTGACTGTAAAGTGCAGTGTGCGTTACTATACTGACTGTAAAGTGCCGCAATCATTATTATACTGACTGTAAAGTGCCGCATGTGTTACTATACTGACTGTAAAGTGCAGCGTGCGTTACTATACTGACTGTAAAGTTCAGCATGTGTTACTATACTGACTGTAAGGTGCCGCATGTGTTACTATACTGACTGTAAAGTGCCGCATGTGTTACTATACTGACTGTAAAGTGCCGCATGTGTTACTATACTGACTGTAAAGTGCAGCGTGTGTTACTATACTGACTGTAAAGTGCAGCGTGCGTTACTATACTGACTGTAAAGTGCAGCGTGCATTACTATACTGACTGTAAAGTGCCGCATGTGTTACTATACTGACTGTAAAGTGCCGCATGTGTTACTATACTGACTGTAAAGTGCCGCATGTGTTACTATACTGACTGTAAAGTGCCGCATGTATTACTATACTGACTGTAAAGTGCCGCGTGTGTTACTATACTGACTGTAAAGTGCCGCATGTATTACTATACTGACTGTAAAGTGCCGCATGTGTTACTATACTGACTGTAAAGTGCAGCGTGTGTTACTATACTGACTGTAAAGTGCAGCGTGCGTTACTATACTGACTGTAAAGTGCAGCGTGCATTACTATACTGACTGTAAAGTGCCGCATGTGTTACTATACTGACTGTAAAGTGCCGCGTGTGTTACTATACTGACTGTAAAGTGCCGCATGTGTTACTATACTGACTGTAAAGTGCCGCATGTATTACTATACTGACTGTAAAGTGCCGCGTGTGTTACTATACTGACTGTAAAGTGCCGCATGTATTACTATACTGACTGTAAAGTGCCGCATGTGTTACTATACTGACTGTAAGGTGCCGCATGTGTTACTATACTGACTGTAAAGTGCAGCGTGCGTTACTATACTGACTGTAAAGAGCCGCATGTGTTACTATACTGACTGTAAAGTGCCGCATGTGTTACTATACTGACTGTAAAGTGCAGCGTGCGGTACTATACTGACTGTAAAGTGCCGCATGTGTTACTATACTGACTGTAAAGTGCCGCATGTGTTACTATACTGACTGTAAAGTGCCGCATGTGTTACTATACTGACTGTAAAGTGCCGCATGTGTTACTATACTGACTGTAAAGTGCAGCAGGCGTTACTATACTGACTGTAAAGTGCCGCGTGCATTACTATACTGACTGTAAAGTGCCGCGTGTGTTACTATACTGACTGTAAAGTGCCGCGTGTGTTACTATACTGACTGTAAAGTGCCGCATGTGTTACTATACTGACTGTAAAGTGCCGCATGTGTTACTATACTGACTGTAAAGTGCAGCAGGCGTTACTATACTGACTGTAAAGTGCAGCATGCATTACTATACTAACTGTAAAGTGTCGCATGTGTTACTATACTGACTGTAAAGTGCAGCGTGCGTTACTATACTGACTGTAAAGTGCCGAGTGTGTTGCTATACTGACTGTAAAGTGCCGCGTGTGTTACTATACTGACTGTAAAGTGCCGCATGTGTTACTATACTGACTGTAAAGTGCAGCGTGTGTTACTATACTGATTGTAAAGTGCCGCATGCATTATTATACTGACTGTAAAGTGCCGCATGCATTATTATACTGACTGTAAAGTGCTGCATGTGTTACTATACTGACTGTAAAGTGCAGCGTGCGTTACTATACTGACTGTAATGTGCCGCATGCATTATTATACTGACTGTAAAGTGCCGCATGTGTTACTATACTGACTGTAAAGTGCCGCATGTGTTACTATACTGACTGTAAAGTGCAGTGTGCGTTACTATACTGACTGTAAAGTGCCGCAATCATTATTATACTGACTGTAAAGTGCTGCATGTGTTACTATACTGACTGTAAAGTGCAGCGTGCGTTACTATACTGACTGTAAAGTTCAGCATGTGTTACTATACTGACTGTAAGGTGCCGCATGTGTTACTATACTGACTGTAAAGTGCCGCATGTGTTACTATACTGACTGTAAAGTGCCGCATGTGTTACTATACTGACTGTAAAGTGCAGCGTGTGTTACTATACTGACTGTAAAGTGCAGCGTGCGTTACTATACTGACTGTAAAGTGCAGCGTGCATTACTATACTGACTGTAAAGTGCCGCATGTGTTACTATACTGACTGTAAAGTGCCGCATGTGTTACTATACTGACTGTAAAGTGCCGCGTGTGTTACTATACTGACTGTAAAGTGCCGCATGTGTTACTATACTGACTGTAAAGTGCCGCATGTATTACTATACTGACTGTAAAGTGCCGCGTGTGTTACTATACTGACTGTAAAGTGCCGCATGTATTACTATACTGACTGTAAAGTGCCGCATGTGTTACTATACTGACTGTAAGGTGCCGCATGTGTTACTATACTGACTGTAAAGTGCAGCGTGCGTTACTATACTGACTGTAAAGAGCCGCATGTGTTACTATACTGACTGTAAAGTGCCGCATGTGTTACTATACTGACTGTAAAGTGCAGCGTGCGGTACTATACTGACTGTAAAGTGCCGCATGTGTTACTATACTGACTGTAAAGTGCCGCATGTGTTACTATACTGACTGTAAAGTGCAGCGTGCGTTACTATACTGACTGTAAAGTGCCGCGTGTGTTACTATACTGACTGTAAAGTGCCGCATGTGTTACTATACTGACTGTAAAGAGCCATTAAAGGAGCCCTGACACAAGTTTGAACACTGACATTGTTCTTTCATTTTTGTGTTTGAATTTTGGATACACGTTGCCCTGGTCATTTTACTAGTATTTATAGCTGGGGCAATATAGGGATATTTACTACACAATTGCCTATAGCATTATGAGACCTTGCAGTTTATAACAATGATGTTCAATAAGGGCCTGTTCACATCACCGTTCGATTCCGTTCCGTTCCGTAGTCGACTCTGCTATTGATTCCGTCGGAAAACCGGAAATCAGCCGGAATGGTGACGAACGGAAGCTGTGCTGTCACTTTCACTTTCCGTTGCGGGGTTCACCCGACAGAACTTCGGAACGGAAGCGAACGGTGATGTGAACAGGCCCTAATGTATTTTTTTGTTCACACAGCTTTCATTTTCTTGTTTCGTTTTGCAAGTTGTTTCTTACTTACAATTTGTTTTTTTGTTTTTTTTTTGGGGGGGGGGGGGCACCATTTCCATTTTCGCCTCAGGCAGCAGAAAAGCTAGAATCGGCCCTGCCCTTCATTCCCAGATACCACACTGCTGTCCCGGTAGAAACAACTGATGAAGAATCGATCCTGTTGCGCGGACCAGTTCCTAATCCGTCAGTGGTAATCGCTAATTGTCATGTGAAGACAGAGCAGCTCAGACTTGTGAATAATGCAAGTGTATGGGCGCTGCTGCGGGCACAGTTATGGGGGAACTGAAGCTTGACCTGTTATGGAGGCATAAAGCTGGCCATACATATGCAATAGATGTTGGCAGAGTGTTTGTTTGGCCAACAGCTATTTCACCTGATCCCACTATAAAATGTTTTTTGTGCCGGTTTATTTAAATGGGGAGAGGGGGAAGAAACCGCGGCAAGATCTCTCTAACAGCGGCTTATCCCCCAGGAGAACAGAGGATCGGCATGTTTAGTCTCCATACTACAGAGATCATTGGGCAATTACATTTATAATGAAAAGTTAAAAACAATCTATTATACTTTATGTTTTAACCACCTACCATTTAAGATCTCTGCTTGCTTAAAGTAATTGGAAATATTGCTTATAATCAGAGGCTGAATCTGTCTTGATCACGCCCTGCACACACATTCATGGATCATTAATAGAGGGGGCACGGATAGGCTGAGGGGATATATTCACACATGGCAGATTTGTTGTAGAAATTTCTGACAATGTCCCGTTCATGTGAATGGGGCTTGCAAAAAATCTGCCGTGTGTGAATAAACCATTAACGGGCTATGTATCTTTGTTTGCCATTCAGTGACAGCAATCACAGATCTTAAAAATGGTAAGAAATTGAGGCACTGAGCACATTGTTAGGTTACATAACTTTTAATTATACAGTGAATGAGATTTTTATAGAAAACTGGAAACCCTATTTAGAAAGGGGTTGCTTTGGAGAACGCCAAGGGCCAAAGTGAATAAGCGGATTACGGGGCGTCCAGTGGCAGCACCCCCAGATATCAGCTGTAATCCGAGGGGGAACCTGGAGGAAAGTGTTCAATTTCCCTGCAGCGCCACCACAGGAGAAATGAAGCATTACACAGTTCCCAATTAAATAAATGGTCTGTCCGTGAAATGCGTTGTTGTGCTGGGTCCTCCAGTGAGGGACGCTCTTTGAAGCCGCTTAACGCTCTGGCTAATAGACGAGGATCCTGAATGAGGGACTACAACAATAACTCAGAATTCCCTAATAAAGTAATTAAAAATATATATATATATATTTTTTAAAACAGACATCCCCTTCAATGTGTTTAAATATTATTTTTAATATTATTGTCAACTGGACCAATAGTTCAATATGAAGCACTACAGACCTGTCTTGTGATCGTCTAGGATTTCGTAAGTCCAAATAAAGGTTGGTGGCTCGGCAGTGCAGGAGGTGGCAGGAACAGGCCAAGAGAGAGTCTCCCTGTAATAAAGAGACATGTCAGACAATCTGGATTACCAGTCAGAAGAAGCAACGCACAAGACAGACCGACCTGCTCACGTGGATGACAGAAGACTTGTGCTTCAGCCAAACGCTCCATAACGTAACCAAAGTCTGCCTGTCTCCAAAATACTTCTTGAGCGCCTTCCAAGTTCTTTGCCCTAGGGGAACAAGATCACATTAATCATGGAATAACGGCTGGAGTCATTACTTTTTATACATATTTCTTACATGCCAAGATATCTGCACCAACATCTCTACTGAGCATCTTCTAGCGACCCTATAAACACTGTACTAATGGCTGCAATAATGCCCACAAGATGGCCAGAGGGCTGGAGAATAACTTGCCATATAGACCTTTCACTGTCTCAGTCTCTCCTGAATGATTACAGAAGTTGCCACCAGGGGGAGCTGGATGCAGTTGTAATCATACAGTTCCCAATGACTTCAATAGGAGCTTTATAAATTTGTACACCGTGAGCTCCCTCTAGTGGCAGCTGAAAGCAGCCAGAATGTTATCATTTAAAGGGAACCTGTCATCTACATTATGCTGCTCACTTAGGGCATCATAATGTACTGACAGACACACTGATTTCTGCTGTCTGTCACTTATTTGCTAAAGTGAAGCTGTTTTGAAGAACTTCACCACCGCTATAGAAAAGACACCATTATTTACGAGCTGCTGCTACCTCCGCCCACTCGCGCCTGATTGACAGATTTCTACCTAGAAGGCCCTGTTCACACAGAGTTTTTTTTGCAGGTGGAAAAATCTGCCTCAAAATTCCTACTGAAAATTTGAGGCAGATTTTGACGTGCCGGCATAACACTTGCCGCAGTTTTTGCTGCGTTTTTCGGCCGCGGCCATTAAGCGCCATGATGTCAATGGGAGGTCAGAGATGGAAACGCCTAAAGAAAGGGCATGACGGTTCTTTTTCCCGAGAGCGCTTTTTTCTGCTCTCCTCCCATTAAAATCAATGGGAGGCGTTTTCCGAAGCGGTTTCTGCGTCAAAAACCGCGCCAAAAAACTCCATGTGAACTTGGTCTTACTGTGCATGGGTAAAATGTAACACAAAATGGTAGTGACACAGTTACGTCACCACCGTAGATCACCCGGAATGTAGCCATTACTGCCCAAGACCACCACAGATTATACGGCTATATTCTGCAGACCCTATTGTGTATGAGTGGCACTCTGCATGGTACTACATTGTACAGGTGGCACTAATCTGGCATTGATGGCGCTACCATCATGGGCACTCTAGCTCTTACTGATTTATTTGTGTGCTGTATAGCGAGATTATATATTTCTAAAGTGCGTCTGTCGCCAAAATGCAGTTTTCCTATGGCTTTGGGGCAATCATTATAGAGTCATATGATAAATATATCCTGCACCATGTGACTGGGATTTTCTTGTGTCTATCAAGTGTCTGTGCGCTCCGCGTAACATGTAAAAATCCCCCCTCCTTTACAAAATCATGTGTACACCCCCGATACAGATATTTAGGCTGACTGTATCCATGTAGAACTGGGGTAGTATTGCCCTTTAAGATTCCAGTATCCAGACCTTTAGTTGAAAATGAAGAGATTCTAGAGATCATTTTTATTACATGTTACTAAAGAAGAGGCCATACTGAAGAGAAAAGAAAGGAATAAGGGGAGGCCTCCATGACTAAAATAGATGGGAGGGACACAGAGTTGGCTGGCCTATGAGAGACCAAGGATGGGGACAGCAGGAGGGCTTGGGGGAGGAGGGGTGGGGATTGAAGGGGATGTACCTGTTTCCTGTTTGTGCTCTCCCTCTCTTCGCCAGGACACAGAAGCAGGAACATGTTCACCATCCCTGCTGTGTCTGACGAGGAGGCGATGGAGTTGCTGCGGGCCGCGGCGGCCTCTCAAGGTCCGGGATGGCTCGGAGCACGAGTGGCGACGCTGCTGCAGGGACAAGCGGGCGCTCCGGACCAGGATCGGGCAGAATCGTCCGGAGCGGGCGTGGCGCGGTCCACCATGCCGGCGGTCTCGGGGCCACTGGAGCAGGCAGAGGTCCAGGACCGGCGTTCCAGAGGGACGGGCAGGAGAAGAGGAGCCCCCGTGACTCAGGCCAGGGCCGGCACTTCCGGAGTGACACGCAGCACGAGGCGCTCGCGCCCGCCCGCACGGCTGAGTCCGGAGGACATCCCGCGGGTGCGGCGGTGCAAGAGGAGCCCCTCGGTGGACCCTTCAGGCCAGACACCAGGGCGGCCTGCCGCTGCCCTCCCATCTGGTCCTGGGAGGAATCCCAAAACGCGGCAGCGCCCAGCGGCAGCGATGAGGAAGACGAGGCCTTCACTTCCGGCCACACCACCTCCTTCTTCGGTACGTGGCGGAAGGGCAACGGCGACCCTGCACGGCGATGTGCCAGCCGGAGGGTCGGCTCATGGCAGCAGCGGGCGGTGGATGTGGACAGGAGCGGAGGGTGCAGGATGAGGTCGGTGGTGAGAGTGCCAGGGACGGAACAGCGGGAGGCTGGTTCAGCAGGACGGCTGCGGCAGGAGCTGGAGCTCGGCCAGACGGATGATGCGATGTCGCCCCCCCTTTTCTCGGACGGAACTTGGAATTCCCCGTGCACACACTGCCAATGCGGACAGCGCCAGAGGGAGTCCGGAGCATTGGAGGACGGTGAGCGGCGGGCCTCTGCACGTGGACATGGGGGTCCGGCTGACGGGTTCACAGCCCCTGGGCAGCCTGGTGAGTTGACACCTACGTTACCTTTTCCAGCTTTATTGATGTCGGGTATCGGTGTAGAGGGTGTAGCGTCGGCTAACGTCGCGGCGGAGTCAAGGGCCCCGGGGTTACAGGCGGGTGCAGGGGGGGATAGTTTGACGGAGTTAGTGGGTTGTTTAAAGGCGTTGGTGGGGCGGCTAGGAGGTTTCCCTTCCCAGGAACAGGCAGGCGTGGCGTCGGCCGCGGTGTGGGGGGGCAGTGTTGGTAGTGCCCCGGTTATGCAATCCGGAGGGAGGCTAGCCACGGGGGCAGCGGTGGCAGTGGCGGCGGCGGTTCAAACAGACTCGCCAAAAGAGGTAGATAGGGTGCGGCTGGATGATCGCGCGCGCGGGGAGGTGTACGTATGTTATGAGGGCCCGTTAGGCGCGCATTTGAAGCAGGAAGTTAAAGAAAAGATTTGGAAAGATGAGTACGTGGAGATTTTTTCGTTGCTTTCGCTGGAGAAGTTTAATTTGGATAAGGTGAAGCGGGATGAAACCAAAAAGGATGAGGAGGAAATGAGACGGTACAGGTTGATTCCAAAAACATTCGTCAATTGAATGCAGGCTTCTGCAATTTTGGCGAGTGTTATTGGAGAAAAGGCGCCAGAAAATTGTTCCGGCTTATTCTGTTACTTGGACGCGGTGGGGGAGGTGCATCGGGTTTATGGGGGACAGGCTTGGCTTCGTTACGACGAACAGTTTCGGCAGCGGAAGGCGGTGCGGCCGAATATACGGTGGGATCATAAGGACATAGCCTTATGGCTGAAGGTGACGGCACTTTATAAGCAAGGGCAGTCCTTTCCTGGGAGCGGGAACGCAGCAGGAACTTCCGGCGGGAATAGTCCGGCCTCAGGTTCCAAATTTGGAACGTGTTGGCAGTTCAACGAGGGGCAGTGTAAATTTGGAGCAGCGTGTAAATTCAAGCATGTGTGTTCACACTGCAGCGGGCAGTCGCATGGAGCGTCAAAATGTTTTAAAAAGGGGAAACGACAGGGGGGAGTTAGCGGTGCGGCTGGTCATGGGGGAGACTCCGGTGAAGCTCATAAAGATGGCCCCCTTTCTAAGTAGATACACTAACAAGGAGGGGGCGCGGTTGATTAGTTTAGGTTTTAGTTCTGGTTTTGTTATTCCGCCCCCTTCGTACGAGGTCCCGTTCACTCAGCGCAACCTTAAGTTGGCATATCAGCAGGCGGCCGTAGTCTCGGAGAAACTTAGGAAGGAGATTGATCTGGGCAGAATGGCGGGCCCTTTTAGCATGATCCCAGTTCCGGGTTTGGTGGTGTCACCGTTAGGAGTGGTTCCGAAACGGGAAGGTAACAAATTTAGGCTCATTCAGCATTTGTCCTTCCCAAAAGGGGCGTCGGTTAATGATGGCATTGACCCAGATCTCTGTTCCGTGGTATACACGTCGTTTGATGCGGCGGTAGCGTTAGTACGAGGTTACGGAAGAGGAGCTCTGATGGCAAAAAACGATATTCAAACGGCGTTCCGTTTATTGCCGGTCCACCCGGACAGCCAGCGGTTGCTGGGGTGTTACTGGGAAGGAGGTTACTACATCGATCGGTGCCTTCCCATGGGTTGCTCGTTGTCGTGCGCGTACTTTGAGGTTTTTAGTTCTTTTTTGGAATGGGTAGTTAGGGAGGTCGCTGGGGTGGAATCGGTTATTCACTACCTCGACAATTTCTTGTGTGTTGGCCCGGCGCATTCGGGGGTTTGCGCGAATTTACTTGAGGCGGTCAACTGGGTGTCGCGGGAGTTCGGGGTCCCCTTGGCTGTGGAAAAAACTGAAGGTCCAGTGACGACCATTTGTTTTTTGGGAATTACAATAGATTCTGTGGCAATGGAGTGCAGATTGCCTGAGGATAAGTTGGGGGATCTGCGGTTAGTAGTGGAGCGAGCGTGTCGGATTAAGAAAATTACACTACGGGAATTGCAGTCCTTATTGGGGAAGTTTAATTTTGCTTGCCGCATCATGCCAATGGGGAGGGTGTTTTGTCGGCGGTTGGCAGCGGCGGGGGTGGGGGAACCCCACCATTTCATTCGTATGACGGCGGAGCACAGGGAGGATTTGCGGGTCTGGCTCCATTTTCTGGCACAGTATAACAGTCGCTCGCTGTGGATGTCACTGGCGCTGGATAGCTTCGATTTGGAATTGTTCACTGATGCGTCCGGGGCGGTGGGGTTCGGAGCATTCTTCAAAGGGCAGTGGTGCGCAGGAAAATGGCCGGTTGAGTGGGTAGAGACGGGTTTGACACGTAACTTGGCCCTACTCGAACTGTTTCCCATCGTGGTGGCAGTCACCATTTGGGGAGACAGGTTCCGGGATAAGAAAGTGCGTTTTCATTGCGATAATCTGGGGGTGGTGATGGCTATAAATAATACGTCGACGTCGTCCCCTCCAGTGGTTCGCTTGTTGCGTCAGTTGGTGCTTGCTTTTTGGAGTTTAAATGCGTGGGTGGTGGTGGTGCATGTTCCTGGGGCGGAGAATTGTATTGCTGATGCGCTTTCTCGCTCGCAGTGGGATCGTGTCCGTCAGCTGGTCCCGGACGCGGAGTTAACGGGGGTGGAATGTCCCAGTCATCAGTGGGAGCTGGTATCCGGGCGGCAGGTGCATTGATAAAGAGGTCGTTGGCCAGCGCTACGTGGTCATCTTATTCTGCTGGATGGAGGCAATGGGAAGAGTGGGTGAGATCGTTGGGTGATGTGTGCTCTGATGAAGATAGGGTGGTGGCTTTGTTGTTTTGGTTGGGAGACGCCCGGGGTTGCACGGTCGCTAAGGTTAATCGCTTCGTGGCGGCCATTGCTTTCGGTTGTAAATTACGGGGATTTGTGGACATCATGAAGCGTTTTTTGGTGGGCCAGGCATTGAGGGGGTTGAGACGGGGTGTAGTGGTGAGGGATAGGAGGCGTCCCGTGTCTTTTCAATTGTTGTGCTCATTGGAGGTGGTGGTGGTTCATTCAGAGTACGAGAGCAAGCTTTTTCGGTTGGCTTTCGCGTTAGCCTTCTTCGGAGCTTTTCGGGTGGGGGAATTGGTTTCGCCTAGTTCGGTAAAAGCGGGGGGGGGGTTTGCTGCAGGATAATGTCGATTTGTATGAAGACAGGGTGGAGATAGTGCTGCGACGGTTGAAAACCGATCAGAGGGGGGTAGGACGTCGGGTGGTTTTGTTTGCGGTCACCGGAAATCCGGTTTGTCCAGTGTTGTGTCTCAAGGAGTACTTAGAGGGCTTAGATCTCTCGGATGCGCCGTTGCTGCGGCATGTGGATGGCAAGTTTTTGTCGCGGTATCAGTTCATCTCGGTTTTCAGAAAATGTCTGGTGGCTAGCGGGGTGCAGGCGGAGCAGTATTCGTCTCATTCTTTCCGGATTGGGGCAGCGACGGAGGCGGTGAGATGGGGTTTGGATGAGGCAGGCGTGCGGCGGATAGGGCGCTGGGAGTCTGCGCGTTTCCGTTCTTATGTTCGCTTGCACATGTTGTGATATGGTATTGTGTAACATGTTCCGGGTGTGTGCGTTCCGCCTGAGTAATAATCTTGCGCAGCAACGAGTGGTGGTGCGTGTATGTTCTCCATTTGTTTTGCAGGCCGTGACTCATGTATGGTGTGGATTATGGGACACTCCTTTGTGTACTGGGGTGCCCTTCGCGCGGATGTACGGCCGGACGGTCGACAGCTCAGGATTCCGCGGGAGGCGGCGGTCTTGCGGTGGATGGGTATACTGGGAATGACATGGAACAGGGTGTTGCCGGAGTTTCATAATTTTGTATTGCTTGATAGGGCACCTGAGGTGCTGGTGTTGCATGTGGGAGGCAACGATTTGGGCCTGCGCCCTTTCAGGGAGTTAGTAAGGGATGTCAAGCATGATTTGCTTTGTTTATGGGCAACTTATCCGAAGTTGGTGACGGTGTGGTCTGAGATGGTCCCTAGGAAGAGCTGGCGGATGGCTCGTTCGATGGCAAAGATTAATAAGGCTCGCATTAAGGCTAACAGGGCTATATCGAGTTTTGTGGCGGGTAATGGTGGAGTTGCGGTGCGCCACTGGGACCTGGAGGCTGGGACAGGCAGGTATTGGAGAGAGGATGGTGTGCATCTCAATGATGTGGGGATGGACATGTAGAGTCTGGCGTTGACTGATGGAATTGAGCGAGCGGTGAGAGTGTGGAGGAGCTCGCAGGCGTGAGGTGGTCAAGGCCTGTTTCGCTTTGGCGGGGGGGAGTCCTTGAAGTAGGTCGTAAAAAGTGGTGGGGGGGAATGCATCACGGGATGCACCCCCAATTTGTCGGCTTCTTAGGGTGTTACCCCTTTTGAAAGCTGGGTTATATATATGGTGGTCATCTGCAAAAAGGTAATTTGGTGCCCCCGGGCCGGGTTACGGCTGGGGGTAAGGTATTTGTGGGCAGATGGCCAAAATTAAGTATCGGTGGCTTCAAGGACTTGCCCCTGTCATTCTGGTTGGTTTATAATGTTATGACCCTGATAGGGTCGCAGTGGGTTATTTAATGTTATGGTGAATCCCCTTTTTTGGGGATTCAAAAGTTATGGTATTTAAATTTATTGTTATTTAAATAATAAACGGCTGCTGTGGCCATTAAAATCCAACTCTGTTTCAGTGTCTGCTTTGGGAGGGTAGATTTACATAAGGGGAGAAGCGACTCGACTTATTTGAGTCAAGAAGAGGCCGTACTGAAGAGAAAAGAAAGGAATAAGGGGAGGCCTCCATGACTAAAATAGATGGGAGGGGGGGGGCGTGGCCAGGCACTGATGTGAGCGGTCGCACGGAACTTCGGCTCTGACCAGAGACCCCTATTATTTATCCTGCGGAGGAATTACTGTTGCCACCATTTCTTATAACTTGCGGAGAAAGGGTAAGAGACCCCTGAGGAGCAAAATGGGTCCGTCAAAAGCGGCAGGAGCCGCGGAGAAGTTGAAAGAGTTTGCCCGAGGTGCGGTCCAAGATGGCGCCCGTGGCGAGGCCTCACAGCATGGAGCAGAGGGGCCGGCAAAAGTTCCTGGAGGGCAGTCGGAGTTACGCCCTGCGGCTGAGGTAACAGCACAGCCTGGCCTGACATTGCAACAAGTATCGGAGACGCTGCTAGCGGCGATATTAGAGACCAAGACCTCGGTCACGACAAAAATAGAGGAGGTTAAGGTGGATGTGGGTCTCCTGAGGCAGGATTTGCACAACTTGAGGGACCGAGTCGAGCATGCTGAAACCAGGCTGTCTGACCTGGAGGACCGTACAGCTAATATACCCCGCACTCTTCGAGACCTCTCTGGAAAGGTGGATTTATGGCGCCAGAAAGCAGATGATTTGGAGAACAGGCTGAGGAGGAACAACCTTCGCATTATAGGCCTACCAGAACGAGCAGAAGGACCCCGTCCGGACGAGTTTACAGAGAAATGGCTGAAAGATATGTTTCCAGATACCGTGTTTTCGCAGGCTTTTGCAGTGGAAAGAGCGCACAGGGTGCCGGCGAGGCCGCCACCCCCTGGAGCGAACCCTCGACCATTCCTGGCGAGATTGTTAAATTGTAAGGATCGGGATCTGGTCCTGCAGGCAGCCAGACGCAAGGGGGCCATTAAAGTGGACAACGTCACGGTGTCGATTTTCCCCGATTTCTCTCCGGAATTACAGCGGCAACGTGCATCGTTTGTGATGATTAAACGAAAGCTGCGAGACCGACAAATTCCATATTCTATGGCTTATCCGGCCCGCTTGAGAGTCGTCGATGGAGATCGAGCAGTATTTTTTGCCAACCCGGAGGAGGCGGATGAATGGTTGCTGAGGAATATGAGGTCGCCTAGAAGATGAAGGTTTTCTTGGGGACTGGCATGGTGAATATGTATCCTGAACGGACTTTTGTTGTCCTGCATGTGGGGATAGGTTATACTTGGGAGAGATATTGTTTAAAGTTTCCTATCATAATGCTTTATCTTCCTGTATTATGCCTAGTAGGGGGATCGGAGTTCAGAATGGTTCCAGATCATATATTATTCCTGTTAAGATACGTGATTGTAGTAGGTTACCGAAGTGTTAATAGGGGATTCTGACTAACGGGCGGTTGTTCCTCTTATTCTGTGGCACAGTAAAGCACATTACAGGGGGGAACTGGTTGGAGTACGCAGCCTGATTTGTGATTCCACTGTGTATATTCCTTATCGGTGGAAGCTACCCCCTGCATATATAGTATATAGCTATTGAGCTCCTGTTGAGCTTCTGATGGCTAACTGGGTTTTTATGTGGTTCATGTTTTTGATCTCTGTTTTACACTATGTCAGAAAACGAGTACCTTACATTTTGAGAGCGTATCAGGGAATGGCACTACCTAGGGGGAGGGGGGAGAGGGAAGGGCTGTTATCAGTACATAGAGAGTGTTCTAAGTATGGCGTCACTTAAGTTCTTGTCCTGGAATGTGAGGGGCATGGGGACTCCAAGGAAGCGGAATATGATTTTTTCTGTGCTTAAAAATGTGAACCCACATATAATCTGTCTTCAGGAGACGCATCTGACAGCAGACACAGTACAGCTTTTATGTAAGCCCTGGATTCAGTGGAGTAGACACTCTGTTAGAACTTCTTCCTCTAGAGGGGTATCTCTATTAATTCATAGAACCCTTAGGTGGGAAGTGATGCATACCAGAATTGATCCTGAGGGGAGATACGTATTTGTGCACGCTAACATTAACTCCACATCTTATGTCATAATGGGGATATATAACCCACCGCCAGGGTCTCTGGCACTACTTAGGGAGGCGGTTTCTTTTGCTTCCGCATATCAAGAAGCCAGAGTGATCCTCCTAGGAGACCTGAACCTTATAATGGATCAGGCTATTGATCGGTTCCTGTGTAGTGGAGAGGGGGACGTACGACAAGGGGTCTCCCCATTAGCCTCATTAATGGAGGAGATAGGCTGGGTAGATCTGTGGAGAGTTAGTCATATGGGACTTCGCGAATTCACTTGTCACACACCACAATTTGATGCATTGTCTCGTATAGATTATATTTTTGGCACGCCCTCGGTATATAACTCTATGGTGAGCATTGAACATCTTCCCAAAGCAATTTCTGATCACAGTCCGATTCTTCTGCAAATGTCATTACCGGAGGTTGGTAGGAGGGGGGCCCTTAAA
Organism: Rhinoderma darwinii; assembly: GCF_050947455.1. NCBI lineage: Eukaryota > Metazoa > Chordata > Amphibia > Anura > Rhinodermatidae > Rhinoderma > Rhinoderma darwinii. The sequence goes on along the minus strand of NW_027461949.1, from coordinate 168,964 downwards.
ATTCATCCGTTTTGGCTCCAATTAATCAAATCGAACGATAGAATCCCAGATCAGCTAGATGTCTTTCTCGAAGCACATAGGCAGGAGCAGAATGGGTTATTACGATGGGATACGCTGAAAGCGTATTTGAGAGGCTGCCTGAAATCATCAATATCTTTCGTTAAGCGCTCCTCGGCCCAAAGGGAAAGGGATTTGGCGGGAAAATGTGGAGAATTGGAGGCCGCGTTTGTGGGTGATCCCTCCCCACAAAACAGGGAGGCTTGGCTCTCGGTGGGGAGAGATTATCTTCTAGTACTACAGGAGAAGGCGGAACGTAGAATCTTCTTCACTGGCCAATCCTTTTTTGAATTGGGTAACCAATCCGGCAAACTCTTGGCTCATGTGGTGAGACAGAATACCTTGTCTCCTCCAGTGTTGAACATTCGAAACGCTCAGAATGTTTTGGTTCATACCTCCCAGGAGATAGTGGCTCAATTTGCAGACTTCTATAGGGACTTATATACGTCTAGGGCTGGGCACTCAATGGAAGACTTGGAGAAATATTTGGATGACATGCAGTTTCCACAGTTGTCAGAGGAGGGTTGTGAGTTACTGGAGTCCCCCTTCACAGTAGAGGAGATTTCTGAGTGTATATTGGATATGACTAAAGGGAAGGCCTCGGGCCCGGATGGGATTCCTCTGGAAGTATATGTTCAATATATTGAGGTTATGTCAGCCCAACTTCTTTCTCTATTTGAGGCGTGCTTATTGGCGGGGGACCTGGCGGATTCTATGAAAGAAGCTACCATAGTAGTTATTCTGAAACCAGGCAAGAACCCAGAGGATTGTGGTTCTTACCGTCCCATATCACTGCTTAATATAGACTATAAGATACTGACTAAATTATTGGCCAATAGACTAGCGCGGGTCATCAATGATGTCATACACTCTGATCAGACCGGTTTTATACCAGGGAAATCCACTTCGGATAGTATTCGCAGAGCTCAGGTGGTTACTCAGATGGGGTGGTGGGAGCAGCAGGATTGGGCGCTGGCATCCTTGGATGCTGCCAAGGCATTTGACTCTGTTGAGTGGACATACCTCTGTGAGGTCCTAAGGAAATTTGGGTTTGGAACCAACTTTATCAAATGGATTACGACCATATATAAAGAGCCTCGAGCCTCGGTAGTGGTTAATGGGATTTTGTCCCCATCCTTTTTGCTTCATAGGGGTACGAGACAGGGGTGCCCATTGTCCCCATTATTGTTCGCACTTGCCATAGAGCCCCTGGCTATAGGGATTCGAAAAGATAGGGCCCTTCAGGGAATCCGTATTGGACCACGGGAACACCGCATAGGATTGTATGCTGACGATATGCTGCTGTTCCTGGCCAACCCGAATGCCTCACTACCCAGGGCTATGAGATTGATGGAGGTGTTTAGCAGTTTTTCGGGCCTGCATGTTAACTGGAGTAAGTCCTTTCTCATGCCTCTCCATTCTAACAATTGTGGGTGGGGCTCACATTTTCAGGGTCTACAAGTGGTGCATAGTTTTAAATATCTGGGAGTTTGGATATCTAGGGATAGTTCACACTCATACGATATTAATGTGTACCCTCTACTTTCTTATTTGAGAGATAAATTTGCAGTCTGGAAGTCACTCCCCTTATCAGTGGCAGGCAGAATTAACCTAATTAAAATGGTAGTGCTACCTAAACTGCTATATGTCTTGGAGCACGCGGACACAATGGTTCCTAAAAAGTTCTTTAATTTGGTCAACTCTTTATTTACTCCATTTATCTGGGGAAAGAATAGACACAAGCTCAGAATAGACACTCTGCAGAGGCCCAAACAGAGGGGGGGGAGCGGCCCTACCGGATGTGTTTTTATACTACTTGGCAGGTCAACTTAGATATATTAGGCTGTGGATGTTGGATGATCCATTGCCCAATGCCGAACATCATTTAGCACATTTTCTCAGAGTATCTAACTTATGGCCCGTTCTAGAACCACATGATTTTAGCCCTAAGCATACGTTACCGTTGATTAAACTGGCGAAGCAGGTATGGGCTCATGCAAAATCACTGTTGAAATTTAAAGATACGGTAGCAGAGTTGCCGTTGTGGTCCAACCATGGATTACCTCACTTTTTGGGATTTCAGGATCATGCATTCTGGGAGGGTTTAGAGGTGACACAATTGAAGCATTTGAGTACTGGAGATGGACACGCGTTATCAGCCAGGGAGATACAAGACACATTCCAGGTGCCAGAGAGGGATACATTTAGATGTGTACAGCTGCATCACGCTCTTAGGGCCCAATTCAGACACGCTCAGACTTTGATTTCTTCCCTACCCCTTATAGGGGTGCTTCGAACACAAGGCCCGCAGGGCCTGATATCAGTAGTTTACACGTTCCTGCTGTCTCAAAGGTTAGCACATGCGGGATGTGCGGTGGAACTCAGATGGAAGGGGCTGATTCCGAACCTGACTGAGGGGGATTGGCTTGATGCAATGTCTTCACACCTCGCGGTTTCACCAGCGGCTAATAATAAAATGACGCAGCTTTACATCATCCATAGATGTTATATAACTCCTACCAGGTTATTGCATATGGGCAGATCTTCCTCGGCTAGCTGTAAAAGGTGCCAGCATGATCGGGCAGACTTTGACCATATGGTATGGCACTGTCCGGTAATATCTAAATTCTGGAGAGAGGTCACAGACTTTCTCTCATCAGTAACAGGTAAACGAGTCCCCTGTGAGCCTGGACTATGTTTGTTGGGTCTGCTCCCACCAAATTCCTGGTCACACTATGAAGGTATATTTTTACGGGAGACCCTGTTCATGGCCAGAAAGGCTATTGCACTTCGTTGGATGGGAGATCTTTTCCCAACGGTTTCACAATGGAAATCACTGCTCAACTCAGTAATACCCTACGCTAATTTAGTATACAAACATAGGGGATGTCCGTATAAATTTCTGGAAGTGTGGGGTAGTTGGTGCTCATCGCCTCTTGCATCATTTAATGTAGGTGACCTCAGGTCTTCCCTAAGCAGCCTTGGGGTTTAAGTGAGTAAGTAGGGACGGGGTAGCGGGCCCCAACTGGGGGGGGGGGGGAAGGTTCAATAGTAGTTTGGACGAGATCAGTCCTGGATTGTACAAGTATTTATAACAGAGTGGTATATATTTGCATTGCTTTTGTTCCTATAAATGTATTGGTTATTCTCAATAACAGACCGGAAAAGGTTGTACCATTTCTTTTTCTCATTGTGTAACAGAGATCGATGTTGTTGTTTGTATGGTTATGTTACATTGGAATAATGGGTTTCTTGCATGTCACCCAAAATGTTATGTTTATCATACCTTGTGCACTGTGTACTTTCAATAAAATGAGTTTAAAAAAAATAGATGGGAGGGACACAGCGTTAGCTGGCCTATGAGAGACCAAGGATGGGGACAGCAGGAGGGCTTGGGGGAGGAGGGGTGGGGATTGAAGGGGATGTACCTGTTTCCTGTTTGTGCTCTCCCTCTCTTCGCTAGGACACAGAAGCAGGAACATGTTCCCGCCCGCCCGCCCTGATGTGGATCGGTTGACCGCGGCAAGAGGTTGCTGCGGGTGGTGGTTTTTCTCGTCAAAGTTTATTTGCCTATTAACATTTATCTTTGGGGGTGGTTAATTTTGTCATTGCAGCTGCGGGGGGAGTCCTTGAAGTAGGTCGTAAAAAGTGGTGGGGGGGAATGCATCACGGGATGCACCCCCAATTTGTCGGCTTCTTAGGGTGTTACCCCTTTTGAAAGCTGGGTTATATATATATGGTGGTCATCTGCAAAAGGTAATTGGTGCCCCCGGGCCGGGTTTCGGCTGGGGGTAAGGTATTTGTGGGCAGATGGCCAAAATTAAGTATCGGTGGCTTCAAGGACTTACCCCTGTCATTCTGGTTGGTTTATAATGTTATGACCCTGATAGGGTCGCAGTGGGTTATTTAATGTTATGATGAATCCCCTTTTTTGGGGATTCAAAAGTTATGGTATTTAAATTTATTGTTATTTAAATAATAAACGGCTGCTGTGGCCTTCAAAATCCAACTCTGTTTCAGTGTCTGCTTTGGGAGGGTAGATTTACATAAGGGGAGAAGCGACTCGACTTATTTGAGTCATGAAACAAAAGTTATAAAATAGTGTCTCGGGCCCCATGTACATGACCGTGCCCGTAATCACGGTCTGAAATTTGCAGGCCGTGGTCCATTATAAAGTATGGGAGCACGGTACGTAAAATAAAAAAATAGGACATGTTTTATGGAAGGTTTCTACGGCACAGACATTGTCCCGTAAATATATGGGAAGGTGTCCGTCGGCCATAGAAATGAATGGGTCCGTAATTACGGATGAAATGTACGGTCGTGTGCATGGAGCCTTAGGATGTAAAACAAGCACATACCAACCAGCGTCGACCTGGTCACAGACCGGATAACTGAACCTGCGCTCCTTCCTGCACGACTTCTCATAACCCCAGCAGGAATCTAGTTGTGTCAGGAATTCCTCAAAGGTACAAAACCCTTCATGAGCTGAGAGAGAAAAATCACAGACTGATTTCTAAGGATCCTGGTCTCTCCTTGTCTACAAGCACACATTACCTGTAAGAAGCCTTTTTACATGTTCTCCACTATGTACAGATGTAGCCACGTTTATCTTGACTGATAACTTGCTGCAGTGTGAGCTCACACAACAAAACCATTGAAAAGGTAAAGTAAGGGTATGTGCACACGACCTCTTTTCAGACGTAATGGAGGCGTTTTACGAATTACGCCTGAAAAGACGGCTCCAATACGTCGGCAAACATCTGCCCATTGCTTGCAATGGGTCTTATGATGTTCTGTGCAGACGAGCTGTCATCTTACGGCGCGTAAAATGACGGCTCGTCAAAAGAAGTGCAGGACACTTCTTGGGACGTTTTTGGAGCCGTTTTCTCATAGTCTCTATTGAAAAAAGCTCCAAAAACGGCCGTAGAAAATGCAGCGAAAAACGCGAGTTGCTCAAAAAACATTTGAAAATCAGGGGCTGTTTTCCCTTGAAAACAGCTCCGTATTTTCAGACGTATTTTGTTAATCGTGTGAACATACCCTTAAACTGTCTTGCCACTGTGTATTTAACGCGTTAAAAGTCAAGATAAAGACGGCTACATCTGTATACAGACCACATAAAGCACAAATGGCGTCATGTATGGGACAGCAAACTCCCCCGACTGCTCCATAACCTTGGATGCTGAAACAGCCACAGGTGCATGTTTACTGCTATAGGGAAAAGAGATAAGCGGCAACTAAACAACCGTTTACTATACTGTTTATCTCCAAGGAACAAAGGATTGAAAGATACCCAATCCCTGTTTCTCAACAGAACAGTTAGGCCTGTTCACATCAGCGTTGCTTTCTGTTGAGGGGTTCCGTTCCGGGCCGTGTTGCCATTTTACAGCCGATTTTGTATCCGTTTTATTCCCTGTCCGTTTTAAAATCGGATGAATTTCAGTTGTAATTTTTTTGCCACACACTTCCCTCTGTAGGTAATGCCACACAGACACCCTTGTAGCTATTGCCACACAGCCCCCTGTAAGTAATGCCACACAGCCCTTCTGTAAGCAATGCCACACAGCCCCCCTGTCGGCAGTGCCACACAACCCCCCTGTCGGCAGTGCCACACAACCCCCCCTGTCGGCAGTGCCACACAGACCCCCTGTCGGCAGTGCCACACAGCCCCCCTGTCGGCAGTGCCACACAGCCCCCCTGTCGGCAGTGCCACACAGCCCCCCTGTCGGTAATGCCACACAGCCCCCCTGTTGGTAATGCCACACAGCCCCCTTGTACATATAGTCACCCCCCATAGATGGCACCCCCCCTACTTTCATGTAGGGGACGGCTCCAGGAGATGTCCCTCACTTCACTGTCCATATATGGACAGTGAAGTGAGGGACTTCTCCTGGATCGGAATCCCCGGCCACAGCGGTGGGGATTCCGCTTCAGAAGTCCCTGACGTCAGGTGTCCATATATGGACAGTGAAGGCAGGTAGTTCTCCTGGAGCGGAATCCCCGACCACATCGCAGGGGATTCCGCTTCAGAAGTCTGTGGCGTCACTATGTCCATATATGGACACAGTGAAATCACGGACTGCTCCTGGAGCAGAATCCCCAATCCCCGGCCACAACGTTGCCGAAGCTGTGGCCGGGGATTGGGGATTCCGCTCCTACAGGAAGCAAAAAAAAAAACCTCCCCACAGTGCGAAGTGCATGTGAGGAGGAGGAGGAGGAGAGAGCGAGCAACGGAAGACACGGCCATCACTTGTAGCACATTCAAGTGATGGCCGTGTATAACCCGGCTACATAGACTTCTATGGGAGCCGGGTGGCCGGGTGAACGGCCGAAAATAGGGCATGTCCCATTTATTGACGGCCGGCAAAAAATCGGTCGTGTGAATAGACCCATTAGGGGTCTATTGTTCCTACTGCGGCCGTGTAACGGCCGGAAAACCCTGTCGTGTGAATAAGGTCTTAGGCTTAGGTATGGTAGGACTTACTCTAAAAGGACAGTGGGGGTCCTGACTGCAGGATCTGGCCATATCCTGGTTATTGTGCAAGAAGTAGGGTAAGTGCCCGGCTGGTAGATTGATCTTCTGATAAAACAGGGAAGAGACATTCTGGTCTGCAGAGACAATCAGGCTTTGAGCAGCAAGGTTTACTATGTGTAGTAATAGTCCAGAGATTGTATAGACCATGACAGCGCTCAGCTTCTGGAAATAAAACACAACGCAAAACATTAAGAAAAAATGAAGAATACACAAATGGAAAATAAAGGTTCCCTGATGATAGTCTGATGACATGATACCCCCAGCGACCTGCTCAAATCTTGTGGGAAACGGTCAGGAAGTGTTCAATTTCCCTGCAGCACCACCACTGGGTAAATGAGGCATTACACAGTTTCCATTGAAGTCAATGAGCTGTCTGTGTAATGCAGGAACGTGCCGGGTCCTCCAGACCTAGAAACGCTCTCTGCAGTCGCTCAACTCTGGCTAATAGATGCGGGTCCTGAGAGGAGGTTAATCTTCTATTAACTTAGAACTCCTTGATACAGTATTTATAAAATTGTCTCATCACAGTCAATCCCCTGTATTATGAGAGCCACGGCGGTAATCCAGCGATCGCCATGGGTCCGTCTCCAGGGACCCCAGTCACATTCAGCTAGTTTACAATTGGCTACTCATTTTTCCTGCAGCAGCCACTACAGGGAGAATGTGGTATTACATTCCAGCTATTCTGATAACTATCCTATACATTTGAATTGCCGCCATATATTACTACATTCTCCGTAGGCAAAACATGCGGCTGTCCCACCACTCCCCCCAGACATAACAGCTGATCGCTGGGGGTTCGAGCAGCTAGACCAATGGCTCCCTCCTTCTGAGGAGGGGTTGGGACACACTTGTCTGGTGAGTTACCTTTATATCTTGAGGCCAATAAAAAACTATAATGCGGAAGTTAATAGAAAATTTGCCAAGTCACTTCTGACATTGTTCGGCCATGGTTAAGGGGGGGGGGGGGGTACCCATTTTCAAATGTTAAGGATATGTTCACACACTGTGTTTTCGGGCATATTTCGGGGTGTCAATTCCTTGAAATATGCCTGAAAAACGGTAGCTAAACCCCTACAAACTGCTTTTCGTTCAGACGGGGCATTTTTTATGCCGCCGTTTTAAAGAATGGTGTGTAAAAAAAAATGGCGCGTAAAAAGAATGCGGGTATGTTCACACAGCCTATTTTCAGCAGAAAATACGGAGGCTGAACGCCTCAAAACATCTACCCATTGATTTCAATGGGAAAAACAGCGTTTTGTTCCCACAGGACGTTTTTTTACGCACCGTTGGTAAAAACGGCACGTAAAAAAACGCCCTGTAAAAAAGAAGGGGATGTTACTTCTTGAGCAGTTGTTCATTGGGTCAATAGAAAAACCGCTCCAAAATACGGCCGCAATAAACGCATCAAATAACGCTTGATGCATAAAAAACGACTGAAAATTAGAGGCAGTTTTCCCTTGAAAACAGCTCCGTATATTACAGACGTTTTTTGTTAAGCGTGTGAACATAGCCTGAGCTGTCACTTCTTGAGCTCCGTCATTTTCAGCTGTTTTTGATTCTGCATGTGAACATACCCGGAGGCTACGTTCACACGCTAAACAAAATACGGCTGTAAAATACGGGGCTGTTTTCAAGAGAAAACACCCACTGATTTTCAGCCGTTTTTTAAACCAGAAACGTTTTCAAGGCGTTTTTTGGAGCAGTTTTTCTATTGAGAATGAAAAACGGCTCAAGAAATGACATGCACTTCTTTTTTACGGGGAGTTTTTTTTACGTAGTAACGGAACACCTCTGGGTTTTGCACTAGCGTGGCACATGTTATCTAGAGACACTTGTCAAACATGTCTTATAAACAACACAGAAAACTTCATCATTAACATTATTACACGCCATAAACGATGCTGTATCGTCACCTTCCGCACTTGTACCCATCTATATAACACTACTGAGTGATGCACTTTTTAATTCTCTGGTAAAAAAAAATCTAGTTCAGAGAGACCTGCAGGATCTGCTGGGATTTGTAGTCCCCATTGCAGGGCGCACAAGTGGAGACCATATTGAGGATTTATCCAAACTGCTGCAACACAAAAGTGGAGTAATTGTCCTTAGCAACCAATCAGGTTGCTGTTTTCATTTTCCAAAGCCTCTCTGAAAAATAAGAGCTGGAATCCGATTGGTTGCTATGGGCAACTACACTTTTACATTGCATCAGTTATAAATCAACCCCCCCCCCCCAAATAATCCTGTACTCCGCAACCTGAAACTACAACTCTCAGCCTTCAGCTGTCAGAGCACGCTGGGAGTTGTAGTTTTGCCACAGTCTGACAGCCACAAGTTGCAAATGAATAAATACAGCGACACTGTTGACGCTATGAGGATGTATCATGGCTGTGATCCCTTCATCCATTATTCTCTTACCCGGGTCCAGCTGTTCAGTGTCCGGCCGCATCACCCCTCAGTCTCCGGCTTGCTGTGTAGCAGGAGGCAGGGCCGGCTCTAGTCTCCGCCGGAAACCCGGGGCGGTGATAGGGAGGAGGGTAGTCACCCATTGGGAGGGTGCGGAGGAGACTCGCCTCGTGTGTAGTGACGGGTGTGTTGCGGTATAGGAGCAAGGACAGGGACGGTGCCCATAAGAGCGGAGAGCAGGGAGTACCCGGCACAGTCGGGCTGGGCACGGCACAGATGGCAGAATACCCTCCCTTTACCGTGTGCATCCAGTGTAGTGCTCCCCAGTGGCGTAACTACCGCCGTAGCAGCAGTAGCGGCTGCTACGGGGCCCGCGGCATGAGGGGGCACCCGCCATGGCCGGAGGCTCCGCTAGCAGCCGCTATGGCTGCTACAGCGGGACGCCACTGAACACTACGGCAGAGCGGGGAGGTATCTCCCCGCTCTGCCATTAAGGGGTTCAAATCTGCACTTAACCGTCATTGCTATTTGTGTTGGGACTGGTATCCCTAAATATTGCACTACTTCTGCTATGGTTATGGGACTGTTACTTACCATTAGATTTTATTATTTACTTCCTATTACTTCACTGTTTGGGAGGCTACCTCCTACCATTGTTCATATATCTCTGTAACAATTTCTACAGTTTGACTTTATTGTATTGCACTGCGTGCAAACTTTTGCAGTTTTGTGAAAATGTTTTATCTGCTCTGTTTAATTTCTAATAAAAAATTTGGATAACGAAAAAAAAAAGATATTGTATTACGGTCTGTAGCCTTTGGTGGGAATATATTAACCTTTCTACAACAGTTTACTAGCGTAGAAAATTCACAAAAGTCAAAATTTTGGGGGGCAAAAAATGGGCGGGGCTTAGCAGAAATGGCCAACAATTTTACTATAATTTACGCCAGTAACTGATGTAAATTATAGCAGAAATCTATATGTATAATGCGGCCCAGATTTATCTCTGAGGGGCGTAACAAGGCAAAGGTCCGTGCCAGACCCATACCTCCCCCCAATCAGACTGTATGCCCCCCCCCCAATCAGACAATAAAATACATTTTAAAAATGTACTTACCTCACCACTCCGATACTCCCTCCCGGATCCCCTCAGAATCTTACAGCAGGCCGCAGCACGTAGAAAGTACTGATGACAGGCCGCGTTGCAGCTAAAAGATGTGACACATTTAATAAGAGTCATTCGCCTGTTAATAAATGTGTTGCATCTTACTCCCGCAAACTGTTTAATAGGACTGCTGTATGAAAAGCCAGTATTAAAGGGGTTTTCCATGCGTGCCCGACACCCGGACCTCGCACTGATCCGCCACTCCAGCTGCCTCCGGGCACCGAACAACACTGCCAGAAGCAGATGGCTTAGGTCAAAGAATAGAGGCCGAGCTGCAGTTCTGCCGTACTGCCGCTATGCAGTAGTCGGAGCCATCTGCTTCGCTTCCGGCAATATTGTCCAGTGCCCGGAGACAGCTGGACTGGCGTATCGGTGCGGTGTCTGGGTGTAGTAACGATTGTTTGCCCCCCCCACACACATTACCGACGATATCATCAATCGGCGCTTGTTTTAATGGTCAGTGTCGGGCCGTCTAAAAGGACCTTTACTTCCTCAGACACCACACTCCAGTCTACAGACACCACCATAACTAGGCATTGGAACCAACCCTCCCACCTTAGCGGGTAAAGATTAACCATCTAAAAGGTTCATATATACACATATGGGCTGACGGTGAAAACACAGAGGTGCTCACCATATATCCAGCGTATAACTGTGTCCTCCAAATCTTAGGAGTGCATGGAGCAGGAGTTGTTCTAGATTCCTGTTTATATTCCAGATACGTTCATACCATTTTAGACAATGAATCGACATATCACAAACTTGTGGTGAAACCAAGCACCGCATGTAAAGAATCTTTAAAAAATCTGCTAGAAGAAGGAATTGGATTAGGAGTATTAGCCAAGAAACAGGCAGAATACTTACTGATAGAATTCCCTATTGTTCCCATATTCCATGGGATGCCAAAAATCCATAACTTTGCATGGTCTTGGGTTATCTGTGACGTAGTTGGCTAATACCCCTGCAAACCGGCCTGCTGGTACTACTGTCAGGGGCCTGGCCACAAAAGTAAAATAAAGTGGGCAGCCACCGCTCATCAAGGTTATGATCAGCGGTAATTGGTTTGTAGAAAGGAATGGGACCCATGCAGGGGCCAGAAGCGGCGGCCTGCTCTGCAACTTGGTGAGTGACTCTGTTTTAAAGCAGTAGATTCAGTTTAATAATTTTTTTTATGTTGCCCCTTCTCTCCCACCTTCCCACCGGTCTCCCTCCCTTTCCCCACCCCAGATGCTGGTCAAGCGTCATATCCACTCTGGCCCAACTCCCGCCTCCCGTTCTCTTAGCCTACTCCTCCGCCCGCTCACAGAGTCCCTGACACTTTGCGTCCTGCTCCCATCCCACGACTTTCCGTTGCCACCTCTCCAAATCCCCTAATAATGGGGGACCAAGATGTATGTCCTCAAATGGAATTCCACTGACTGTATGAGGCCCAGAAATTTCTGACGGTGGCCCTACCTGCATACCACATATTCCGGCAATCAAGGCAGTGGAATTCCATTTGAGGAAATACACCAGGTATTCCAAATGTCTACAAGAATTTATTTTAATGTCAGTGGAGTATCTGCGCTCACATAATTTTTTCTGCCTTGATAGTTTTATTTTATTGCAGATAGAAGATGCCCTGATGGGGTCAAAATTCTCCCTCTCCATGGACAATTTGTTTATGACATGGTGGGAGAACAACATTTTTTAAGCCAATAATCCCTTTTACGAGTGGATTGTGTGGGATGGACGCTACATCGACAATCTTTTTTTTGTTTATGCGTCATGATGTGGTGTCTGTACCACCATTTATGGAATACAATAATACCAATACATTTAATTTACAATGTTACAGGCTCTGCGTCCATGGATTCTGTTACCTTCTTCGAGATTACGTTGCAGGGGAATTGTAATACAGAAAAGGAAACATTTTGTGAACCCTCTTCGGGCACTACAGTCACGCAGCTCACACCATCTAGGCAATACCTACAGGGGAATTTATAAGATCTAGGATAGCCTGCTCAAATGACAAGACATTTCACAACCAATGTATAAATATTGACCGTGGATTACATTTTACAGGATATTAACAATGAATGTTAACCCCTTAATGACCAGGCCATTTTGCGCGTTAATGACCAAGGATTATTTCTTGTTTTTTCACGGTTGCATTCCAAGAGTCGTAACTTTTTTTGTATTCCGTCGACATAGCCGTATATGGGCTTGTTTTTTGCGGGACGAGTTGTATTTTGTACTTGTACCATTTTTAGATGCTTATAACATATTGATTAACTTTTATTTACTTTATTTTAGGAGAGAATTGAAAATAAGCAGCTATTCCAGCATTGATTTTCACGTTATAAATGTACGCCGTTTACTATGCAGCGTAAATAACATGTTAACTTTATTCTATGGGTTGGCACGATTATGGGGATACCAAATATGTAAAGGTTTTATATGTTTTCCTACGTTTGCACAATAAAAAGCCTTTTAGAAAAAAATTACTTGTTTTTGCATCACCGCATTCCAAGAGACGTAATTATTATTTTTTCCTTCAATGTGGCCATATGTGGGCTTGATTTTTGCAGGCCAATGTGTAGTTTTCATTAGTACTATTTTGGAGTACATAGGACTTATAGATTAACTTTTATAAAAAAAATTATGGGGGGAATGGGAGAAAAGAGAGAATTTTGCCGTTGTTTTCTGCGTTTTTTTTGGACGCCGTTCATCCGGTGGTTTAATTAATGTGTTCATTTTATTGTTCAAGTCGTTACGATCGCGGGGATAACATATATGTGCATGTGTTATTTGTTTTGACACTTTTACTAAATAAAACCACTTTTTGGGCAAAAAAAGTAGTTTTATCTGATTTTGACTGTAATTTTTTTTTTTTCACAAACTTTATTTAACCGATTCACTTTTTTTTTTTTCTTAGTCCCACCAGGGGACTTCACTATGCGATCTGCTGATCGCATATATAATGCTTTGGTATACTTAGTATACCAAAGCAAATATTGCCTGTCAGTGTAAAACTGACAGGCAATCTATTAGGTCATGCCTCTCGCATGGCCTAACAGGCATTTGCTGAATGCAGACCTGGGGGTCTTTGTTTGGCCCCCGGCTGCCGTGGAAAGCCGACGGCGACCTGCGATTTCTTTGCGGGTGCGCCGATGGGGTGACAGAGGGAGCTCCCTCCCTCTGTCAAACACATTAGATGTCGCTGTCACTATTGACAACGACATTTAATGGGTTAAACTGCCGGAATCGGAGCGTGCTTCGATTCCGGTAGTTGCAGCAGGAGCCAGGCTGTGTATAACAGCCGTGCTCCTGCCGCTGATCGCGTGGGTACAGTGTCAGTACCCGCGCCATCACAGGACGGATATATCCGTCCTCCTGCGCAAACTAGCAGCTGCAGAGGACGGATATATCTGTCCTTCGGCGTTAAGAGGTTATGAAGGGCATCAAAACAAAGGACACAAGAATCCATCTTGTTTAATAATAAATACTGAAGCACGAGAGATCAATTACCAGTTTCTTCAGCGGCATAGAGCCAAAAGTTTGGAGAAATTGTGGGTAAAGGCTGCCCTTGGGTCACCTAGAGGATGAGATCTCTTAGTTACATGTTGTCACCAAGTCTTTTTTACAGTGTCACTAACAACAAAACTTGACTTTCCCAAAAAGTTTTTTATTTTTTAAAAAGTACTTACGATATCGATGCGTTTATAAAAACTGTACTAAGCATCATGTAATTTATGCCATTAAATGCAAACAATGTGGTCGCGTGTATGTACGGATGTAGCCATCTTTATCTTGACTCGGATAACTTGCTGCAGCGTGATATCACGCAACAAAAGTCATTAAAAAGTCATTGAAAAAACACTGCCACTGTGTATTTAATGTGTTGAAAGTCAAGATAAAGCCGGCTACATCTGTAGGGTGCACGATTAGAAAGTTCAAAACGCGCATTGTAGAACACATTTCAGATACAAAAAAAACAAACCGCTAATGCCTCCCGGTGCAGAAAAACACTTCTTAGGAACACATAATGGTAATTTTTAAAGCTTATGGGTAAATGCATTAACCTTTCTACATCAGTTTTCTAAAAGGGGGCTTCCCAAAAGGGAGCAGAGTGACAGCAGCTCTACAAATTTATAATAATTTACACCTGGCGTAAACTATAGTGGAAATCTACGCCTTCTAATAATTGTCAAAAATATCACTATGTGGAGCGTAGCAAGGTAGAGGCCCATGCCAGGCTCCTCCCCGTCCCCTCTATCGGACAATTAAATAAAAAATGAATGCTCACCTCACCACTCCTCTTCTGGTCCCCTCATGTTCTCTCCGCAGCCTGCGGCTCATACAATGCACTGATGACGTTGAGTGCTGTGTCACATATAAAGAACCTGACGCTGCTCGGTGTCAGTGCATAGAAGAGGCTGGACGGCAGCACGGAGGGCTTAACGGGAAGCCTCCATGACTGCCATAGGAGGGACAGCCAATAGGGGAAGAGAGGGTTAGTTGAGGCAGGGAGAGGGAGGAGATGGAGCGGGGAGGAGCTGGGGGCGTTTCTGTTCTTCCCGCTGTTTTCGGCATTGAGCCGGAAGCAGCGGGAGGAGCAGCAAGTAAAATAATCAACTCCCCTGCTCCGGCTTACCTGATAGGCGAGCAGCAGCAGTGGATAACGATCCGGGCTGGCTGGAGGAATCAGGGGTGACGCTGGCCCGGATCCTTCAGGCGGGCCCGTCTTCGCGCCGAGCCTGGCGCTCTGTGTCGGCGGCCCGCAGGGATGCGCTCCCCTCCCCCGCCCCTGTCTCAGACGCTGGTCACAGGGCTGTGGGTGGAGAAGTGAGGATCACTGCCCCTGCTCCAATAAAGCAGGGGGTGTCAGGGGTGCGGCGGTAGCTTAGGCTAGGTCACCCCGCCGCTCCCAGAGGTCCCGCCACCTGATCGGGTGAGTCCGGATGTGGCCCCCGCGGGCCCGCGTCGCAAGGAACACCCTTAGGGACGCTGTAGGCCAGGCTGCTTTGACGGGCGCCTCCTCCCAGGGCCTGCGTCCTTGCAGGAATCCCCGGCCGCGACGGAGCTCGGCGGTTAACAGGGAGTCGCAGGCCGGGCTCCCTGTCACACTTCCACAATCAGAGGCAGTTTTCGGCATGCAGTCCACGGCAGCCCCTCATGGTGATGTTCCGGCCAGGGGGCAGGCTTCCTCAAGAGCATCGGTGAGGACGTCAAGATCGGCGACGACGACGCGGCAACAGGTTCGGTCGGGAATCTGGGTCCCTGAGGTCGGGCGGCAGGTTGTCGGCCCTTCTGCCAGCGTGCCTGGATCCCTGTGTCGGAGATGTCGGTGCGAGTACCAATCGGCAGCAAGAGAGGATCTGGAAGATGGGGGGAGCTGGATGAGTCGCAACGCGGTCAGAATTTTCCGGCTGGCGGGAATACAGTGCCTGGGCAGCCTGGTGAGTGTATAACTCTTACTCTACCGTATTCAGCAATTTTCATGTCGGGTGTTGGGGGTGGGGGCAGCGAGCGCGGAAGTATCGGCGGTCGGTGGCGCGATGCATACCAGTATTAGTGGGTTGTTTGCGCGAGTTGGTCGGGCGATTGGATAGGGCAGCGGCGCCTGTAGTTCCAGCGGGGTCCTCGGGGGGAGGTCCGTGACCGGATTTGGAGGACAATGTACGTGGTAATTTTCTTTTCTGCCGCTTGCTTAAGTCAAGTTGGAATGGCAGGCGGGATGAGAGTAAGAAGGGGGAAGAGGAACGTCGGCGGTATAGGCTTATCCCGCAGACGTTCGTCAATTGGTCCCAAGTTTTGCTATTTGGCAAGCGTGAGCGGAGAAAAGGTGCCGAAAAATTTCTCGCCATTGTTTTTTATGAGTATGCCATCGGGTTGGCCTATCGGGCGTACGGGGGGAAGGGAGATTGTTCAGGGGCATTGTACGGTGTACGTAGCTACCAAAACATGGCAGTCTCCACTTCTCGGTGTTGTCTTTTTGTTCTAGAAGTTGACTGGCCTCTATCCTCTTTTGTCAGGCTTGGTTGCGGCCCGGCCGGTGATCAGCGGATCAAAAAGGATATTGCGCGGTGGTTACGAGCTACGGTCCGGTTAAGCAGTCCTTTCCCGGGAGCGTGGGCAAGGTGGTCAGTCTAGTCAGTCCGGACAGGGCTCTGGGTCAAAAGTTGGGGTTCTGATGGCAATTCCGCGATGGCCGATGTAAGTTTGGTGCCACGTGTAGATTTGAGCGTGTCTGTGCGGAGCGCAACGGGTACTGGCATTGGGCCGGAAAAGGCATGCGGAAAGGTAGGCGGCCGGGCCCTCAGTCTCCTGCCTTTGGTCCAGGGGCGGTCGCCGGTGAGGGTGAAAAGGATGGCCCGGTATCTAAGTGAGGGTCCGGATAGGGGTGCAGCTAGGATAATTTACGAAGGGTTTTTGTGTGGTTTTGGTTATCCCTCCTCCTCCACACGAGGTTCCGGTTACCCGTCGCATCCTTGAATCGGCTTATTTGCACTCGGCGGCCGGCTCGGGTGAACTTTGGAAGGAAGTGTCGTTGGGTCGCGGGCCGGGCCGGTTGCCGATCCGCCGATAGAGAATCTAGTGGTATTCCCCTTAGGGTTTTGGGCCAAAGCGGGGCCTCATAAATTCCGGCTGATTAATTAAGCATTTGCTTTCCCAGGGGATCGTACGTGAATGAGGGGATAGATAACGACTTATGCTCGGATTGTTTACGGGTTATTCGACACGGCGGTGCATTAGTGCGGTAGGCGGGGCCCGGGTCGGTGGTGGAAAAAACGGACCTATAGGCAGCTTTCCGGTTGCTGCCTGTACATCCAGAGAGCCAACGGCTGTTGGGTTGCTTCTGGAACGGGGGGTTTCATGTCGATAGGTGGCTTCCGATGGGATGCTCTCGGTCTGGCGCATGCTTTGAAGCAGTTAGTAGTTTAGTGGAATGGGTAACGAAGGGCGTAGCTGGGGTGGATTTATTAATACATTAGCTTGATGAGTTCGTGCGTCGGCTCTAGCGGTTCCCCTGTTTGCGGTAACGTATTGTATTCATCGCAGAAGGTTGCGACGGTTTTTGGAATCCCTCTGGCGCCTGGTACAACCGGGGGCCCGGTTTCTACCATTTGTTTTAAGGGATCGAAATGCATTCAGTCGCAATTTAGTGTAGGCTTCCTGAAGGAAAAAATTGCTGCCATTGCGGCAGGAGGTGAGGCGGGCTTGACGATTGAAGAAGATCATTTTGCGCGATCTCCAGTAGCTGCTAGGGAAGTTGAAATTTGCCTGTCGGATTATGCCAAGGGGTAGAATTTTAGTAGGTTGATTGGCGGCAGCAGCGGCGGGTATCCGGGCATCCCGCTATTTTTTGGGAGGATTGGTTTGGATCACAAGGCTGATCTGCAGGTCGGGGATGTGTTCCTAGGGCAATATAACGATAGATCGCTGTGGATGTTACCGGTACATGATATGGGCAAGTTGGAGCTGTTGACTGATGCGGTGGGGCCGGTGGCTTTGGCGCATAGGCAGGAGGTCAATGGTGTGCGGGGAACGGGTCGGATAGCTGGGTGACCAGGGTCTTACGCGGAATCTCGCCCGTCTTGAGCTCTCCCCAGTGTGGTTGTGGTGACCATTTGGGGGGGGGGGATAGGCCCAGGGATAAAAGGTTCGGTTCCACTGCAATGATATGGGGGGGGGGGGGTTAGCAATTAACAACTTCTTCTCCAGTTTCAGTTTTGTATCATCTAGTTTTGGTGGCTTGTCTTAAACACGCGGGTTGTTGCGCTGCATGTACCAGGGGTTTCCAATTGTATTGCTGATGCTCTTTCTCACTCGCAGGGGGATCGATTTCGCTAATTGGCATCGGCAGTGGAGCTGTTCGGTTTGGTTTGCCCGGAGCATCTCTGGGACCGGGTTTTCGGTACCGGGGAACGGTTGATGGGGCGGTCGCTGGCTAGGGTGACTTGTAGCACTTGTTCGGCTTGTTGGCAGCAGCGGGAGGAGCGGGTGAGAGTTTGGGGTAACATCAGTACGGAAAAGGACCGGTTGGTAGCATGGTTGTACTGGGGGATGTTGGGGAGGTGGTGGGGGGGTCGCATCGGGGGTATGCGTCCCCCAAAAAAGGTACATGGTTTGAAGACTTCATAGGGTGTTATCCCTTTGAAGTGGTCTTCTGGTGGTTGGAGCCATCTGCAGAGGTGAGTGGGGCCTCCGAAACTGGTTCACGGCTGGAGGTAAGGTGTTGGTGGTTGTTGCAGATGGCTAACTCGAGTTAAAGCATATCTAAAAAGTCGTTCCCTGGCCAAAGTGAGTAGTTTGTTGCTGGGGGGGGGGCGTTTTGATTTAAATCACGGGGTTTCCAGGATGTTTCCAGGAGGTGTCCAAGATGTGACCCAGATGTGGGTCTGTGGGGGGATAGACTGGAGTTGTTTTGCGGCAGTCCAAGACTGATCAAGTGGGTCGGTAGTGTTTTGCCCTTCCGGGGTCGGCGATGTGTCCGGTTGCTTTTACGGTTGCTTTCAGCCATGCGGTGGGGTGCCGGAGTCGCAATTACTCCGTCATGAGAATGGCTCGATTTTGTCCGAGTATCAAGTTGGTGCTAGATGTTAAAAATGCTTGGCTGAGGTTGGCGTGGGGCAGGAGTATTACCCGTCCCACTCATTCAGGATCTGCGCTGCTACTGAAGCGGGGCGTTGGGGGTTGGAGGATGAGGGTGTTCGTCGCAGTAGCCGATGGGAGTCCGATAGGTTTCGGTCTTACGTGCGCCCTCATTTGTTGGGTGTGGGTAATGGTGTTTGATTGTTTTCATATGAGGGGTGCGCCCGTTTCGGGAGTGGGTGCGGGAGATTAAGCGCAATTTATTGTGTTTATGGGCATCTTATCCTCACCTAGTGATGTGTGGTCGGACATAGTTCCAAGGAAGATTTAGCGTTTAGCGAGATCAGCCGAGAAGGTGAACAATGCCCGCAGTAAGGTGAACCGGGCGGTGTCACGTTTTGTTGCCAAGAACGGGGGCATTTGTGTTTGTCACATGGACCTGGAGTCAGGAGTCGGGAATTATTGGAGGGGTGAGGGGGTACATTTGACCGAGGTTGGAATTGATCCTGGCCTTAGCAGACGGAATTGAGAGGGCGGTGGTGGTTTGGAGGGACTCACAGGCTTAAGGTGGTCAAGGCCTGTTTCGCTGTGGCGGGGGGAGTCCTTGAGGTTGGTCAGTACAAAATGGTGGGGGGGTCGCATCGGGGGTATGCGTCCCCCAAAACGGTAGATCATTTGAAGACTTCATAGGGTGTTATCCCTTTGAAGTGGTCTTCTGGTGGAAGGTATATCACTTGAAGGCTTCATCGGGTGTTATTCCTTTGAAGTGGTCTTCTCGTGGAAGGTATATCATTTGAAGACTTCATCGGGTGTTATCCCTTTGAAGTGGTCTTCTGGTGGTTGGAGCCATCTGCAGAGGTGAGCGGTGCCTCCGAGCTGGTTTACGGCTGGAGGTAAAGAGTTGGTGGTGGTTTACAGATGGCTAACTTAAAGGAAATCTGGTGTTAAAAGGGCTTCAAGGACTTCCCCTGCTCTGTTAAGTGTTAATAATGTTGATTGTTATTTATGATTCTGACCCATGTTGGGTCATGGAATTATAGGAGGAATTCTCTGGTCGAATTCCTAAGGGAGTTATCCGAATGTTTCGGATTAAATTGCATTAAAAAATAATGTCAATTAATAAACGGCTGCTGTGGCCATTTCACATCCAACCTCGGTTGTCACGTGTCTTTATGGGAAGGGAAAGGGGAATAAAAGTTTAACAGGGTCAATCAGCACAGGACTCTACTTAGGCCAGTCATGTATGGGCAGCAGGGAGCCTTAGGGGATCAAGGGAGAAGAAGAGAAGCAGAGAAAAGATTATACTTATTTTTTATTTTACATTATGTCCGATGGGTAGGGGGAATGGATGGAGCATGGTCGCGGTCGCTGCATAACGATTGTGGCGCACGAACAGCCGAAAGATGTAAAACATTTAATAAATGTATTTCATCTTACTCCAACTTTCTTTATATTAACAGGTTCCCGACCGCTGGCCGTAAATATACGGCCAGCGGTCAGGGTCTCTAAAGTCCGCCGTATAGACTATTTACGGCGGCACTTCAGAGACTGTGCACGCGCGATCGCGTGCACACAGCTCTGTGCCCTGGCTGTTGCTAACAGCCATGGGCACTGGGCAGAATGTCAGGGGTCAATCTTTTGGCCCCTGAACATGTGATCGCTGTGACAACCAATCACAGCGATCACATGCATTTCTGCATAGAAAACAGTGTGCACGCGATCGCGTGCACACAGCCCTGTGCCCACGCTGTTACCAACAGCTCTGGGCACTGGGCAGAGTATCAGGGACCAATCTGATGGTCCCTGAACATGTGGTCGCTGTGAAAACCTATCACAGTGACCACATTTGTTTTATTTTGACTTTTCTGGCAGTAAATCTCCTGCCTCTTTTCTTCTCCTCAAACATTGTTTCAGTTTGAGGAGAAGAAGAGACTCGGGAGAATTGCTGCCAGAAGATTACAGTTACAGTTACACAAACAATACAGTTACACTCTAAAACATTCTCTGTATAGATAGATTTCTATCTATCTATACAATCTATCTATCCATCTATCTTTTTTTCTATATATCTACCTTTCTATCTTTTATTCTATTAGAATAGGCAGGTAGGGAGTATATAATTATATATATATCCACATATATATAATATATATAGCAATAGCGGTTTATTTTTTTGTTAGCGGTAGTGTAGATATATATACCAGTTAGTTTGTGTGTTTTATATAAAAAAAAAAAAAAAAAAAAAAAACGATTTGTTTAGTTAGTGTTAGTGTTAGTAACGTTATGGCGAGGAAGTTGTTTAGCGCCGAGGAGGCATACGCCATGCTGTGGTCTGAGTCGGAGACCGCATCAGAGATGGCGTCCGAGATGGAACCTGTTTTAGGTAGTGACGATGACAGCGTCACTTCAGGTTCATCTTCAGGGGACGTTGTCCCTGATGCAGTTGAAACTGCAGAACTTGAAAGCGCAGGGCCAAGTAGCGCTGTAGCACGGGACAGCCTGGTCCCTTCAGTCCAGGCTCTTGTATGGGCACCTGCCCCATCTTTTGGGCCTAGAATCCACGGATTTACTGCCACTCCTGGCATAACCGTGGACAATACAAATTTTGTCCAAATGGATTACTTCCATTTATTTATAACGGACGACATCCTAAATCAGATTGTCCACGAAACAAATTTATATGCCACTCAATATATAAGGCAGAAACCTTCATCCACCCATGCCAGAGATTGGACGCCCACCAATTTGCTGGAATTAAAAAAAAATTTGGGGCTCACCCTAAATATGGGTATTGTCAAAAAGCCCTCCATTAGGTCTTACTGGTCAACAAGACCCGCCCAAGCCACCCCAGTATATTCTGCAGTAATGACCAGGTCTCGTTATGAGACAATAATGAGGTTCCTCCACTTCAATGACAACGCACAGGCCCCCCCAAGTACCGATGCAAACCGGGATCGGTTGTTCAAAATAAGACCGCTAATAAATTCCCTGAATAATTTATTTCTGCAACTCTACACCCCTGAGCAGAATGTAAGTGTGGACGAATCCCTCCTCAACTTTCATGGCAGACTTAGCTTTCGCCAATATCTACCTTCAAAAAGGGCAAGATATGGCGTTAAGCTCTACAAATTGTGTGAAAGCGGGTCAGGATATACCACCGCCTTCAGGATTTATGAAGGGCGGGACCGCACAATAAATGTTCCTGGATGCCCCCCTGATCTTTCCACCAGCAGTAAGATTGTGTGGGAGATAATGCAGCCTCTGCTTCACAAGGGGTACCACCTGTACTGTGATAATTTTTATTCCAGTGTGCCCCTGTTTAGGCATTTGCATGCTGCAAGGACTGGGGCATGTGGTACCATGCACAAAAACAGAATTGGTTTTCCACAGCAATTAGTGGGGAAGCGCATGGTAAAGGGGGACTCCTGTGCTTATGCATCTGAAGAATTGCTGGCGGTCAAGTTCAGGGATCGCAAAGATGTGTATGTGCTAAGCACGATTCATACCGCAGGAACAGTGGCAGTGAGGAAAAGAGGGGCAACATCGGACAAGCACAAACCAGTGAGCGTGTCCGAATATAACAAGTACATGGGGGGGGGGTGGATTTTACAGCCCTATTTAGTAAAACGGAAAACTAAAACCTGGTACAAAAAAGTGGCCATTTATCTGTTACAGGTGGCCATCCACAATTCATTTGTGCTCTACAAAAAAAACAGAGGCAGAGACACATACCTGGATTTCCAGGAAAAAATTATTGAAGGCCTCATTTTTGATGTTCAGGACACCCGAGAATGCCCCCAGTCTGAGGATGTCACGCGACTGACTGAAAGACACTTCATCAGTCGGATTCCCCCAACACCAACCAGAAGCAACCCTCAGAAAAAGTGCCGCGTCTGCAGAAAAGACGGGCACCGCAAAGATTCCCGATATTTCTGTCCCTCATGTCCCTCACAACCAGGCCTGTGCATTGAGCCATGTTTTAAAAAATACCACACTGTTCTGAATTATTAGATTTTAGTTAATTCGTTGAAAATATATTTGCCCTACATTACTTTTTTATTTTTCCCCTGATGTTACTGCAAGGGTGAGGGAGGGAATGGGTGGGTGGGGGGTGGATGTCATGTTTGCATATTCTCTAAAGATCATTTGCTGGAGAGCTCCATTTGCATAAACCTGCAATTTCTTATTTTAGAAAACCCAAAAAAATAAATTCCCATTATACCCCTAGATGAATATTTTGGGATTTCTGCTTCAAGAGCAGATATTTTGGAAGTGTTATAGAAACTCTGTTGAGATTTGTAAAACCAGCTTTGAAAAAAAGCGATTTGTGAAATAATCTTCTTCTATCCTCCGCCCTCCTACTTCTCTATGTGATAAATAAGACACACATATTTGGTATCCCCATGCTCAGGAGAAGTGGAAGAATGTGAAATGCGATGAATTTTGGCCGTGGTCTATGCCGTGTGTGAAAAATGCTGGTATAAACTGACGCATTTGCTAAAAAATTGCTAATTTTATTTTGATCCATCTTATTCAAGAAACTTTCAGAAGAAAACTGGACTGTCTAAAAATATGATAAACCCCTTGAAGAAAACCTTGTGGGGTCTACTTGCGTGAATGAAGTAATTTATGGGGTGATTCTAATCTTTCAGCAGCATTAGGCCCCCCAGAAAACAGTATGCGGCTATAAAATCAAGTGCAGAGTTCCTGGACCGAAAAGGCCAAAAAGCCTCAATTATGCCAAGCCCTGGCACATGCCCGTGAATAAGGCACACATATTTGGTATCCCCATGCACAGGAGAAGTGGAAGAATGTGAAATGCGATGAATTTTGTCCGTGGTCCATTTTGTGTGTGAAAAAGCTAGCATAAACTGACGCATTTGTTAAAAAAAAAAGGTAATTTTATTTTGTTCCATCTTATTCAAGAAACTTTCAGAAGAAAACTGGACTGTCTAAAAATATGATAAACCCCTTGAAGGAAACCTTGTGGGGTCTACTTGTGTGAATGAAGTCATTTATGGGGTGATTCTAATGTTTCAGCAGCATTACGCCCCCCAGAAAACAGTATGCGGCTATAAAATCAAATGCAAAATTCCTGGACCGAAAAGCCTCCTTTTATGCCAAGCCCTGGCACATGCCCGCACAGTGAATAAGGCACACATATTTGGTATCCCCATGCACGGGAGAAGTGGAAGAATGTGAAAGGAGATGAATTTTGTCCGTGGTCTATGCCGTATGTGAAAAATGCTAGCCTAAACTGACGCATTTGCTAAAAAATAGCTGATTTTTTTTTGTTCCATCTTATTTAAGAAACTTTCAGAAGAAAACTGGACTGTCTAAAAATATGATAAACCCCTTGAAGGAAACCTTGTGGGGTCTACTTGTGTGAATGAAGTCATTTATGGGGTGATTCTAATGTTTCAGCAGCATTACGCCCCCCAGAAAACAGTATGCGGCTATAAAGTCAAATGCAAAATTCCTGGACCGAAAAGGCCGAAAAGCCTCCTTTTATGTCAAGCCCTGGCACATGCCCGCACAGTGAATAAGGCACACATATTTGGTATCCCCATGCATGGCAGAAGTGGAAGAATGTGAAAGGAGATTAATTTTGTCCGTGGTCTATGCCGTATGTGAAAAATACTAGCCTAAACTGACGCATTTGCTAAAAAATAGCTGATTTTTTTTTGTTCCATCTTATTCAAGAAACTTTCAGAAGAAAACTGGACTTGCTAAAAATATGATAAACACCTTGAAGGAAACCTTGTGGGGTCTACTTGTGTGAATGAAGTCATTTATGGGGTGATTCTAATGTTTCAGCAGCATTACGCCCCCAGAAAACAGTATGCGGCTATAAAATCAAATGCAAAATTCCTGGACCGAAAAGGCCGAAAAGCCTCCTTTTATGCCAAGCCCTGGCACATGCCCGCACAGTGAATAAGGCACACATATTTGGTATCCCCATGCACGGGAGAAGTGGAAGAATGTGAAAGGAGATTAATTTTGACCGTGGTCTATACCGTGTGTGAAAAATACTAGCCTAAACTGACGCATTTGCTAAAAAATAGCTGATTTTTTTTTGTTCCATCTTATTCAAGAAACTTTCAGAAGAAAACTGGACTTGCTAATAATATGATAAACCCCTTGAAGGAAACCTTGTGGGGTCTACTTGTGCGAATAAAGTCATTTATGGGGTGATTCTAATGTTTCAGCAGCATTACACCCCCCCAGAAAACAGTATGCGGCTATAAAATCAAATGCAAAATTCCTGGACCGAAAAGGCCGAAAAGCCTCCTTTTATGCCAAGGAAAAGGAGATTAATTTTGTCCGTGGTCCATACCGTGTGTGAAAAATGCTAGCATAAACTGGCGCAATTGCTAAATTCTTGAATTTTTTTCCAATTTTGCCCACTTTAGAGAAAAAAATAAAAATGATATATACTGACAAATGCCACTAAAACAAAGCCCTATCTGTCCTTTAAAAAGAGTGTAAAATTCAAAGATGAACTTTATTCACCTGCTGAGTTATAGTCATCTAAAGAAGCGCATAGCAAAATTGTGAAATTTGCTCTGGTCATTTAGCTGTAAAACAGCCTAGTCCTTAACCGGTTAAAGGGAATGTGTCACTAAAAATTTTTATTTTTTTTCAGTTAAACAGTTAGTATATAAATGATTACACATTGTTTTAATATTTTTAATTTTTTCACAAGTCAGGAAATATTATAAATTAGATTCTAATTTATAACATTTCCATGTGCTGGTCACTAGAGGGAGCAATTCCCAAAATTGCAGCATTGGCATGTGGTAAAGCAACCTCATTGCCTTATGCTGCAAATTTGTAGTAGACACACTCGCTCTAGTGTCCTCACAGAATCCCCCCTCCTTTATCCTGGCTAGTGCCATGAGAAAGGAGGGGGTTGAATGTTCACACCTCCTACACTGTGTGCCGCCATTTTCTGAGCGAATGCACAGTGTAGGAGGATTAGATACAGTGCTCAGCAGACAGTATAACACTAACATACACACACATCACATACACAAACATAATTTACCTGCTCCTGCCGCCGCTGCCGCCTCCGCCCTGCCGCTCCTAGTCCTTGCGTCTGCGCTGCTTTAAACATATGGCCGGAAGCCATGACTGGAAGTCGTCATCTTACTGTCCGGCCGTGGCTTCCGGTCCACATGAAAATGGTGCCGGATGTCGCTCTACCAAAGACCTTCCTTTTGGTCTGTGTGGGAGTGGCGCATGCGCCGTTCCCACACAGACGGCGTACGCTATAGTGAATGGAACGGCTCCCGTTCACATTCTCTATGGGGATGTATGTGCCGAATTCCGTGACACCTTCCGTGACACCTTCCCTTTAAAGGGGTTTTCCACGTTCTGACAACTGATGACCTATCCACTTGATAGGTCATCAGTATATGATTGGTGCGTGTCCGACACCTGGACCCCGCACCGATCCGGCACTCCAGCTGCCTCCATGCACCGGACAACACTGCCGGAAGCAGATGGCTCCGGTCAAAGAATAGAGGCCGAGCTGCAGTTCTGCCGAACGGCCGCTATGCAGTGATTGGAGGCATCTGCTTCAGGCAGTGTTGTCCAGTGAACGGAGGCCACTGGACTGGCAGATCGGTGCGGGGTCTGGTGTAGTAACGATTGTTTGCCCCCATACATTACCGATGATTGCTCCTTGTGACACGCTGTATCGACGATTGGCGCTGGTTTTCATGGTCAGTATCAGGAAGTCACAGGCCTCATGCACACGACCGTATTTTTTCCCACCCGTAAATACTGGCGGAAATACGGGTCCGGTGTCACACGTATTCCACCCGTTTTGCACCAGTATTTACGAACCCGTGCCCGTAAATATGGGTCCGGTGTCACCCGTATTCCACCCGTATTTACGGGCACGTTTTTGGCGGCAAAATAGCACTGCACTAATCGGCAGCCCCTTCTCTCTATCAGTGCAGGATAGAGAGAAGGGACAGCCTTTTCTGTAATAAAAGTTAAAGAAATTCATACTTACCCGGCCGTTGTCTTGGTGACGCGTCCCTCTCTTCACATCCAGCCCGACATCCCTGGATGACGCGGCAGTCCATGTGACCGCTGCAGCCTGTGATTGACCTGTGATTGGCTGCAGCAGTCACATGGCCTGAAACGTCATCCAGGACGTCGGGCCGGATGTCGAGAGGGACGCGTCACCAAGGCAACGGGCGGGAGACCGGACTGGAGGAAGCAGGAAGTTCTCGGTAAGTATGAACGTCTTTTATTTTTTACAGGTTTATACTGATCGGTAGTCACTGTCCAGGGTGCTGAAAGAGTTACTGCCGATCAGTTAACTCTTTCAGCTCCCTGGACAGTGACTATTTACTGACGTCGCTTAGCAACGCTGCCGTAATGACGGGTGCACACATGTAGCCACCCGTCATTACGAGAGCTCCATAGACTTCTATGGACTGTCCGTGCCGTTATTACGGCCTGAAATAGGACATGTTCTATCTTTTTCAACGGCACGGGCACCTTCCCGTGAGAAAACGGGAAGGCACCCGTCGCCAATAGAAGTCTATGAGCCCGTTATTACGGGTCGTAATTACGACCCGTAATAACGGGAGTTTTTACGGTTGTGTGCATGAGGCCTAAAAGGACCTTTATTTCCTCAGACACCACAATAAGTAGGCATTGGAACCAACCCTCCCACCTTAGCGGGTAAAGATTAACCTTCTAAAAGGGTCACTATATACACATAAGGGCTAAAGGAAAAACACAGAGGTGCTCACCATATATCCAGCGTATAACTGTGTCCTCCAAATCTTACGGAGCAGGAGTTGTTCTAGATTCCTGTTTATATCCCAGACACGTTCATACCATTTTAGACAATGAATTGACATATCGCAAACTTGTGGTGAAACCAAGCACCGCATGTAAAGAATCTTTAAAAAATCTGCTAGAAGAAGGAATTGGATTAGGAGTATTAGCCAAGAAACAGGCAGAATACTTACTGATAGAATTCCCTATTGTTCCCATATTCCATGGGATGCCAAAAATCCATAACTTTGCATGGCATTGAAACTGGGGTTATCTGTGACGTAGTTGGCTAGTACCCCTGCAAACATGCCTGCCATCAGGGTAGTACCGCTGGTACTACTGTCAGGGCCCTGGCCACAAAAGTAAAATAAATTGGGCAGCCGCCGCTCATCAAGGTTAGAGATGAGCGAAACGGGACAACCGAACCCAGTTTCGGTCCAAACATTGGGAAAAGTTCTGTTCGCAGCGAATCCGAACTTCACCGGGTTCGGCCGAACACGTTTTGACCGAACCCGGTCAAAAATATTATACAAATCGGCAGCCACTTGTCTCTATCAATCACTGATAGAGAAAAGAGGCTGCTGATTAAAAATAAAATAAAAAGCATTTCATACGTACCCGGTCATTGTCTTGGTGACGAGTCCCTCTTCTTCCTCCAGTCCGACCTTCTTTCCTGACGCGGCAGCCTGTGATTTGCTGCAGAGGCCGCGGCAGCCTGTGATTGGCTGCAGCGGTCACATGGGCTGTAACGTCATCCAGGAATGTCGGGCCGGATGTCGAGAGGGACGCGTCACCAAGGCAACGGCCGGGAGACCGTACTGAAGGAAGCAGAAAGTTCTCGGTAAGTATGAACGTCTTTTTTTTTTACAGGTTACTCTATATTCTGATCGGAATTCACTGTCCAGGGTGCTGAAACAGTTACTGCCGATCAGTTAACTCTTTCAGCACCCTGGACAGTGACTATTTACTGACGTCGCCTTGCAACGCTGCCGTAATTACGGGTGCAAACATGTAGCCACCCGTCATTACGGGGCCTCATGCACACGACCGTAAAAACTCCCGTTATTACGGGTCATAATTACGACCCGAAATAGCGGGCCCATAGACTTCTGTTAGCCACAGGTACCTTCCTGTTTTCTCACGGGAAGGTGCCCGTGCCGTTAAAAAGATAGAACATGTTCTATTTTTTTATTTTACAGGCCATGCTCCTATACTTTATAATGGAAGCACGGCTCGGAAAAACGACCGGCTGCCCGTGGCCGGCCGTGCCCGGCCGTGCTCATCTCCTGAAATACTCTGTGCTGCCTTAAACTCTGTGGATTTCTAAATGCTGCTGGGGAACCCGATCGATCCACTATACAAGGCTGCGCTATACAAGAAACAGGATCCTGATCTGTCCACAGAGTTTAAGGCAGCACAGAGCATTTCAGGAGATGAGCGTGCGGATCTTGTGCAGGGTGGTGACTTGCCAATCATGTGAAGGTGTTATTGAGGACAGGAGTGGAAGAGAGGTAACAGACTGAGAGCTACGTAATGGTAATAGCAGAGTTCACAGCAGCACTGAATCTGCACGCTCCTCTCCTGAAATATTCTGTGCTGCTGTGAACTCTGCTCTTACCATTACGTAGCTCTCAGTCTGTTACCTCTCCTCCACTACTGTTCTCTATAACACCTTCACATGATTGGCAAGTCACCACCCCGCACAATATCCGCACGCTCATCTCCTGAAATACTCTGTGCTACCTTAAACTATGTGGACAGGTCAAGATCCTGTTTCTTTTAAATGCTGCTGGGGAACCAGCTCGATCCACTATATAAGGCAGCGCCTCCATCCTCTTCTGCCCCAGTCACTTATTCCCAAGCACTGTAGCGCAGCCTTATATAGTGGATCGAGCGGGTTCCCCAGCAGCATTTAAAAGAAACAGTTTAATAATTTTTTTTATGTTGCCCCTCTGCTCCCACCTTCCCACCTGTATCTCTCCCCTTCCCCTCCCCAGACCGCAGTCAAGCGTCATATTCACTCTGGCCCAACTCCCGCCTCGGCCACTTTCCGTTCTCTTAGCCTACTCCTCCGCCTACATCCTGGTATAATAGTTAAAGAAAATTACCTTATGAGGTTTAGAGTTAGTTAGTTATATGTCGAAATTTTAATCTAAGGTTTGCACACCATGACGGTCGGTAGTCATGTAGACCGGACGCTTCCATGATTTGAATACGCTGTGACGTGGCACATTGGGTCACGGGAACGTGGTGTAAAGGATTTGCCAGACACAGCTTCTGTGTCGACCTCCGTCGTTAATCAGTCTGCACCTGCTCCTAGGTCTGATAGAGTGACTCGATCTGCTACCACTCAGGCTGGTAGGCTCAGGAGTGGGAGAACCTATCACAGCCTGGCCAGACGGTTCTAGCTCCCGGCCTCGGTCTATTTATACCTTCATTTCCTGCTTGTCTTTGCCTGTGATTCTTTCCTGTTTTCTGGCTCTGTTGCTCCTGCTATTATTATTGACCTTGCTACATTTTGACCCTGGCTTTACTGACTACGCTCCTGCTCTCAGTCAGTACATAATCACAGGCCCATATGCCTTTTCTACCATGGTCCCTAACACAACTATGGACCCCCTTGAGACCCTGGCTCAGCAAATGCAGGGCCTCTCCCTACAGGTCCAAGCCCTGGCTCAGAGGGGCAACCAGCGTGATGCTACCCTTGTAGTGCCCCCCACCTCACCTCTTGAACCCCACCTCAAGTTGCCTGACCGGTTCTCAGGGGACCGGAAGACTTTTTTCTCCTTTCGGGAGAGTTGTAGGCACTATTTCCGTCTAAGTCCCCACTCCTCAGGTTCTGAGAGCCAGCGAGTGGGTATAATTATGTCCCGGCTCCAGGACGGGCCCCAAGAATGGGCCTTCTCCTTGGCTCCAGACGCCCCTGAACTTTCCTCTGTTAATCTATTTTTTTCTGCTCTCGGGCTCATTTATGACGAGACTGACAAGACTGCCTTTGCCGAGAGTCAGCTGGTGACCTTACGTCAGGGTAAGAGACCCGTTGAGGAGTACTGTTCTGACTTTAGGAAGTGGTGTGTAGCTTCTCGGTGGAATGACCCTGCCTTGAGGTGCCAGTTTAGATTGGGTCTGTCGAACGCCCTGTAAGACTTGTTAGTTAGCTATCCCTCTTCAGACTCTCTAGATCAGGTTATGGCTTTAGCGGTACGTCTTGACCGACGTCTCAGGGAACGACGACTTGAACGTTTTTGTGCTTTCTCCTCTGGCTCCCCCATGATGGCTCCCGAGGTTCCGTTGCTTCGTTCTTCCACGGAAAACTCGGATGAACCAATGCAACTCGGGGCCTCCGTGTCTCCCCAACAACGTAGAGAGCTCTGCAGGAAGAATGGTCTCTGCTTCTACTGTGGGGATGACAAGCATCAAGTGAACAACTGTCCTAGGCGTAAGAATAAGCAGCCGGAAGAACTTCCGCGCCCAAATGACCATCGGGGAGGTCACTTGGGCGCACAGGTATTTCCCGTAAATATGAAACCTAATAAGATCTTGCTTCCCTTTCAGGTCTCTTTTGAGGGTAGGTCTGCTACCGGCAGTGCCTTCGTGGATTCAGGGTCTTCTGCTAATATTATGTCTGTGGAATTGGCTATGTCTCTAGCTATGCCTGTAAAGGATCTGCCAGGCACAACTTCTGTGTATACGCCCATAGGTAATCAGTCTGCACCTGAGTCTATGTCTCTGAGACTGACTCCATCTTCCACCTCTCAGGATGGCAGGCTTAGGAGCGGGAGAGCCTATTGCAGCCTGGCCAGACGGAGCTAGCTCCCGCCCTCTGTCTATTTATACCTGCCTTTCCTGTTCCTCCTTTGCTTGTGATTCTTCTCGTGTGGTTTCCTGGCCCAGCTACAGCTTCTAACTATTTGATCCTGCTCCATACTGACCCTGGCTTACTGACTACTCTCCTGCTCTGCGTTTGGTACCTCGTTCCCTCCTGGTTTGACTCGGCTCGTTCACCACTCTTGTTGCTCACGGTGTTGCCGTGGGCAACTGCCCCATTTCCCTTAGCTTTATGTACCCTTGTCTGTTTGTCTCGTGCACTTACTGAGCATAGGGACCGCCGCCCAGTTGTACCCCGTCGCCTAGGGCGGGTCGTTGCAAGTAGGCAGGGACAGAGTGGCGGGTAGATTAGGGCTCACTTGTTCGTTTCCCTACCCCCATCATTACATAATCACAAGCCCAATACCTAGTCTATAGTACAAAAAGGAAGGATTTGATCCAGCGCTGCAATGGTGTGATTTAAAAAGGAACGTATTCCCAATTTTATTGGTATCAAAAAACTTGTTTCAAAATTCGGTAACAGGCTTGGCGTCAAGGCAGTATTTGGTAGGTGTAATAGGCCTACGCGTTTCGAGCACGGCTGGTGCTCTTAATCATGGCATTCATTCACTCACTGGGACACGAGAGTATGGGTTTATATAGTTGGTTTTAGATAGGTGGAGCTGAAAAGCCTTACCAGGTGGTTAATCAAGGTCACCCTATGTGTGTGTTCTGGTGGTTAGATACAGCAGTTAACTCTTCCAGGTATATAAATAAACACTATGCACAAACCCTAGGGTCATTACAATACCCATGTATTTGTCTATTTGTCTATTTTTAATTCTTTTTGGGATTTTGTATGATGTTTATGCATGTGAATCCCTGTTTTGGGTAATTTATTAACACACGGCTTGTTGCGGTGTAGAACATAGAAAGTCGCAGCAGGAAGGTGGATCGAAAACAGCCGCATCAAGAACGGGACTCTGGCGATTCAATACAGATGTAAGTAAATTCGAACTTTTATTGAACTCGTGTCCTTGTGTGTGAATGATTCCCAATTACATACCAAAGTTGCAACCAGTTTCAACATAAGAAAGACATAAAGACGGACATTTGGAAAAGAGAAAGAAAATGTTAAAATTAAAATATCATAAACAAAGACACAGTTGATTGAATTTATACATATATAATAGATTGTATTAAAAGAAATAAATCTCTACTAACAAAGCTGTAACCATAGAGATATAATCAGCTGGGTTTTGCATTGGATTTTTTGGTATTCTTCCGGAAAGAAGTAAATAAAATATATATAGTGGAAACTTTTAGTTCTATATAAATTTATTTGAAATGTAGTCATATCATAATAGTGTATATAAGGGTTTAATATTTTATTATATCTACCCGGATACTCATATATACATATAACTTGTAAAGTTGTTATATAAGCTTTATGTAAGCTTTAACGCAAAAAACTTGGCGAGTGCTTTTATTCTTTTACTAGATTGTAAGTTTGGACATGAATTTGGTAATTTCGAAAGAATTGATGATTCTAGTTGGGATACCTGAGCTATTGGTCGTGATGTATTACCTTTTTGTTAAAAATTCGATTAGATATGAGGAATGGAAAGACTGTTGTTTGTCCCCTGTATGAGAATTGTTGTTGGAATAACACTCATGTTGATATTGATAATGATGTCACCTTGACCCCTATGGAATATATGGGTAAAGGTGTGGCCTTTGCATGACCTGAATGGGGTCATGCAGGTATAAGATGGCTTGTGGTGACTTCTGTTTGAGAAGATGAAAATATAACTTATAAACCCCTATTTAGACATAAAAAATTCATTATGTAGTTGGTATAGAAATAATTATTTATATACTGTGTTCTATATGTCTAAATTAATATATATATAGAATATCAATTTTTCCAATAAAACCTACTACATGTAAATGTTTTGGAGTCCAAGGCGGATTTGTATAGAGATAATTCTTTTTAACATGAAGAGATTTGGTTGTCCCAACTGTTTTAATATAGAAACATTAATTCCTTCCTCAAATTCAGACCATGCGGAAATCTTGTTTTTAGATTGAATATCCAAAACGCTTCACGTGTCAGGAGTGTTTTTTTCAGATCACCACCACGAATGTTGTTTCTAATTTTTTCTATAGCATAGGTTTTCAAATGGGTTATATTTCTATTGTGACAGGTGATGAAATGTTGCGCGGCATTGGATATGTTAATGATTGCCGGGTTCCTGATATAACTGAGATGCTCCAAAATTCTTATTTTAAACCTTCTGGTAGTGCTCCCCACATACTTCAAATTGCAACTAGTGCATTCTATTATATATATTACGTGATCACTATTGCAATTGATGTATGACTTTATGGGGTGACTGTTCTGGCCGCTGGAGTCTTCGAACTTTCTGACGACTTTGGTATAGTTGCATACCTTGCATGGGTGGGATCCACATTTGTAGAAACCCTCTTGTTCGAGCCATGTTGGATTACTTGTATTGGTTTGTAGTAGTGAGGGTGATAAAATGTTCCCTATTGTCGATCCTCTACGTGCCACTATCCTGCACCCCTGTTTTAGTATATATTCCAGCCTTGCATCGTCGTACAGTATTGGAATATATCTGTTAATCATGTTTTTAATGATGGGAAACTGATTGTAAGCTTAGTGTGGGAATCTCCTTGTCTGTTTTGGTGATAGGAGTTTTGGTAGCAGTAACATCAGATTTGTCTATCAATAGATTTTGTCTGTCTTTGGTTCTCACTATCTCTTTGGCCCTTTTGAGCATCCAATTTTTATAACCCCTTTTGGCCAATTTTTTACTCATGTTATGTTGTTCCCTTTCAAAACTTTGGCTTGTACTACAGTTCCTTTTTGCTCTTATGAATTCTCCGATAGGTATTGACGTAACAGTATGCTTTGGATGGTTTGAGCTAGCATGTAGTATGGTGTTACCTGATATTGGCTTCTGATATATTTCAGAGTGTATTACTTTGTCTGCTGTAGCTATAAGTTTTAAGTCCAAAAAGTTTATACTAGTTCTTTCAAATTCATGTCCAAACTTACAATCTAGTAAAAGAATAAAAGCACTCGCCAAGTTTTTTGCGTTAATAGAGTGACAGCCGACATAAAGCTTATATAACAACTTTACAAGTTATATGTATATATGAGTATCCGGGTAGATATAATAAAATATTAAACCCTTATATACACTATTATGATATGACTACATTTCAAATAAATTTATATAGAACTAAAAGTTTCCACTATATATATTCTATTTACTTCTTTCCGGAAGAATACCAAAAAATCCAATGCAAAACCCAGCTGATTATATCTCTATGGTTACAGCTTTGTTAGTAGAGATTTATTTATTTTAATACAATCTATTATATATGTATAAATTCAATCAACTGTGTCTTTGTTTATGATATTTTAATTTTAAAATTTTCTTTCTCTTTTCCAAATGTCCGTCTTTATGTCTTTCTTATGTTGAAACTGTTGCAACTTTGGTATGTAATTGGGAATCATTCACACACAAGGACACGAGTTCAATAAAAGTTCGAATTTACTTACATCTGTATTGAATAACCAGAGTTCCGTTCTTGATGCGGCTGTTTTCGATCCACCTTCCTGCTGCGACTTTCTATGTTCTACACCGCAACAAGCCGTGTGTTAATAAATTACCCAAAACAGGGATTCACATGCATAAACATCATACAAAATCCCAAAAAGAATTAAAACTTGAAAAATAGATAAATACATGGGTATTGTAATGACCCTAGGGTTTGTGCATAGTGTTTATTTATATACCTGGAAGGGTTAACTGCTGTATCTAACCACCAGAACACACACATAGGGTGACCTTGATTAACCACCTGGTAAGGCTTTTCAGCTCCACCTATCTAAAACCAACTATATAAACCCATACTCTCGTGTCCCAGTGAGTGAATGAATGCCATGATTAAGAGCACCAGCCATGCTCGAAACGCGTAGGCCTATTACACCTACCAAATACTGCCTTGACGCCAAGCCTGTTACCGAATTTTTAAACAAGTTTTTTGATACCAATAAAATTGGGAATACGTTCCTTTTTAAATCACACCATTGCAGCGCTGGATCAAATCCTTCCTTTTTGTACTATTGCCTACCGTGGACCGTTGCGGAGATCCGGGCGAAGCAGGACTGTCAGGCGGCGAGCTGGTGAGCTGGAGGTTTCCTCCCCCTTGTATTACTTTCTATCAATACCTAGTCTACCCTGGTCCCTGACACTACTATGGACCCCCTTGAGACCCTGGCCCAGCAAATGCAGGGTCTCTCCCTACAGGTCCAGGCCCTGGCTCAGAGGGTCAACCAGCCTGACGCTACCATGGTGGTGCCCCTCACCTCACCTCTTGAACCCCACCTCAAGTTGCCTGACCGGTTCTCAGGGGACCGGAGGACTTTTCTCTCCTTTCGGGAGAGTTGTAGGCTCTACTTTCGCCTGAAGCCTCACTCCTCAGGTTCTGAGAGCCAGCGGGAGGGTATAGTTATGTCCCGGCTCCAGGAGGGGCCCCAAGAGTGGGCCTTCTCCTTGGCTCCTGACGCCCCTGAACTTTCCTCCATTGATCGTTTCTTTTCTGCTCTCGGACTCATTTATGACGAGACTGACAGGACTGCCTTTAACGAGAGTCAGCTGGTGACCTTAGGTCAGGGTAAGAGACCTGTTGAGGAGTATTGTGCTGACTTTAGGAAGTGGTGCGTAGCTTCCCTGTGGAATGACCCTGCCTTAAGGTGCCAGTTTAGGTTGGGTCTGTCGAACGCCCTGAAAGACCTGCTAGTTAGCTATCCCTCTTCTGACTCCCTTGACCAGGTTATGGCTTTAGCGGTATGACTTGACCGACGTCTCAGGGACCGACAACTTGAACGTTTTTGTGTTTTCCCCTCTGACTCCCTCATGATGCCTCCCGAGGTCCCGTTGCTTCGCTCTTCCACGGAAGACTCGGAAGTTCCTATGCAACTCGGGGCCTCCGTGTCCCCCCAACAACGTAGAGAGTTCCGCAGGATGAATGGTCTCTGCTTCTATTGTGGGGATGACAAGCATCAAGTGAACACCTGTCCTAGGTGCAAGAATACGCAGCCGGAAAACTTCCGCGCCTAAGTGATCATCGGGGAGGTCACTTGGGCGCACAGGTATTTCCCGTAAATATGAAACGTAATAAAATCTTGCTTCCCTTTCAGGTCTCTTTTGGTGGTAGGTCTGCTACCGGCAGTGCCTTCGTGGATTCAGGGTCTTCTGCTAATATTATGTCTGTGGAATTTGCTATGTCTCTAGTTATGCCTTTGATTGATTTGCCTAAACCTGTCCCTGTAGTGGGTATCGACTCCACTCCTCTTGCTAATGGTTATTTTACACAGCATACCCCGGTTTTTGAACTCCTTGTTGGCTCCATGCATTTGGAGCAGTGCTCTGTACTGTTGATGCAGGGATTATCGTCCGATTTGGTTTTAGGCCTTCCCTGGTTGCAGTTGCATAATCCCAAGTTTGACTGAAATACTGGGGAGCTTACCAAGTGGGGTAATGAATGCTTGACGTCATGTTTTTCTATTAATTCTATTTCTCCCCCTGAGGAGGTGAACACGCTACCTGAGTTTGTTCAGGACTTCGCTGATGTTTTCTCTAAGGAGGCCTCCGAAGTGTTACCTCCTCATAGAGAATACAATTGCGCTATCGAATTGGTACCAGGAGCTAAGCTCCCTAAAGGTAGGATATTTAATCTTTCTTGTCCCGAACGTGAAGCCATGAAAGAGTATATCCAGGAATGCCTGGCCAAGGGTTACATTCGCCCCTCTACTTCTCCGGTAGGTGCTGGCTTCTTCTTCGTAGGGAAGAAGGATGGTAGTCTTAGGCCATGCATTGACTACCGTAACTTGAATAAGGTCACTGTAAGGAAACAGTATCCCCTTCCTTTGATTCCTGATCTCTTTAATCAGGTTCAGGGGGCCCAATGGTTCTCTAAGTTTGATCTACGGGGGGCGTATAACCTTATCCGCATCAAAGAGGGGGATGAGTGGAAGACTGCGTTTAACACGCCCGAAGGTAATTTCGAATACCTCGTCATGCCCTTTGGGTTGTGTAATGCTCCTGCGGTCTTCCAGAATTTCATAAATGAGATTTTAAGAGATTACCTGGGGGTATTTCTTGTCGTGTACCTTGATGACATAGTGGTGTTTTCCAAGGACTTGTCCTCCCACATTGAGCATGTCAGGAAGGTGCTCCAGGTCCTTCGGGAAAACAAACTGTTTGCGAAAACCGAAAAATGTGTGTTTGAGGTACAGGAGATACCATTTTTGGGTCAAATCCTCACTCCTCATGAATTCCGCATGGACCCTGCCAAGGTCCAGGCTGTGGCGGAATGGGTCCAACCTGCCTCCCTGAAGGCGTTACAGTGTTTCTTGGGGTTCGCTAATTATTACAGGAGATTTATTGATCTCCTCCACTTGCCTCCGGAGGCGGTCCAGGCTTTTGAGGTCCTTAAGAAGTGCTTTATCTCGGCCCCAGTGCTGATTCAGCCTAACCGAATGGAGCCATTCATTGTGGAGGTTGACGCCTCCGAGGTGGGAGTGGGTGCTGTCCTGTCCCAGGGTACCAGGTCCCTCACCCATCTCCGTCCCTGTGCCTACTTCTCCAGGAAGTTCTCGCCCACTGAAAGTAACTATGACATTGGAAACCGCAAACTCTTAGCCATTAAATAGGCATTTGAAGAGTGGCGCCACTTCCTGGAGGGGGCTAGGCACCAGGTAACGGTCCTTACCGACCACAAGAATCTGGTTTTCCTAGAATCTGCCCGGAGGCTAAACCCGAGACAAGCTCGATGGGCGTTGCTTTTTACTAGATTCAACTTTTTGGTCACCTATAGGGCTGGGTCTAAAAATATTAAAGATGATGCACTGTCGCGTAGTTTCATGGCCAGCCCTCCTTCGGAGGAAGATCCTGCTTGTGTTTTGCCCCCAGGTATAATCATTTCCTCTGTTGATTCTGACTTAGTCTCCGAAATTGCGGCTGATCAAGGTTCAGCTCCCGGGAACCTTCCTGAGAACAAGCTGTTTGTTCCCCTGCAATTCTGGCTAAGGGTACTCAGGGAAAATCATGACTCTGTACTATCTGGGCATCCAGGCATCCTGGGTACCAATCACCTCATTGCCAGAAACTATTGGTGGCCTGGGTTGCCTAAAGACGTTAAGGCCTACGTCGCCGCTTGTGAAATTTGTGCTAGGTCCAAGACTCCCAGGTTCCGACCAGCGGGCTTACTATGTTCTTTGCCCATTCCCCAGAGAACTTGGACCCATATCTCCATGGATTTTAGCACCGATCTCCCTCCATCTCAAGGCAAGTCGGTGGTGTGGGTTGTAGTAGACCGCTTCAGAAAGATGTGCCACTTTGTACAATTTGTTTCATTGTTTTGGAGAGCTTTCTGTAAAAAGTTGGAGATTGATCTGTCCTTCTCCTCGGCCTTCCATCCTGAAACTAATGGCCAAACCGAGAGGTCTAATCAGTCTCTAGAACAATATTTAAGGTGTTTTTTCTCTGACTGTAAATATAATTGGGTCTCCTTAATTTACCTCACCGAATTTTCACTTAATAACCGGGTCAGTAACTCGTCAGGGGTCTCCCCCTTTTTCTGTTATTTTGGGTTTAATTCACGGTTTCTCCTCTGTTTCACCTGGTGGTTCCAATAATCCCTAGTTAGATGTCATTCATCGGGAACTGTGCACAGTCTTGGCCCAGGTTCAGAAGAACCTAGAGGTGTCCCAGAGCATACAAAAGACACAGGCAGATAGAAGACGTTCTCCTAACCCCTTGTTTGTGGTCGGGGATCTGTTGTGGCTGTCTTCCAAAAATTTGCGCCTTAATGTTCCGTCTAATAAATGTGCTCCCCGGTATATAGGGCCGTACAAGGTCATTGAGGTCCTTATCCCTGTCTCCTTCCGACTGGAGTTACCCCACGTCTTTTCGAATACACAACGTGTTTCATGCCTCCCTCCTGAAACGCTGCTCCCCGTCCTTGGCTACCTCGAGGAAACCTCCAGTCCCTGTTCTCACCCCTGAAGGGGTAGAATTCGAGGTGGCCAAGATTGTGGACAGCAGGATGGTCCAAGGCTCCCTCCAGTACCTGGTCTATTGGAGAGGATACGGGCCTGAGGAGAGGACTTGGGTACCCGCCCGGGATGTTCACACGGGGTATTGCTCAGGAGGTTCCATCTTCGGTTCCCCAATAAGCCAGGTCCACCTAGAAAGGGTCCAGTGGCCCCTCATAAAAGGGGGGGGGGTACTGTAAAGGATCTGTCAGACACAGCTTCTGTGTCGACGCCCGTGGTTAATCAGTCTGCACCTGCTCCTTGGTCTGATAGAGTGAGTCGATCTGCTACCACTCAGGCAGGTAGACTCAGGAGTGGGAGAATCTATCACAGCCTGGCCAGACGGTTCTAGCTCCCGCCCTCGGTCTATTTATACCTTCATTTCCTGCTTGTCTTTGCCTGTGATTTTTTCCTGTTTCCTGGCTCTGCTGCTCCTGCTATTATTATTGACCTTGCTTCATTTTGACCCTGGCTTTACTGACTATGCTCCTGCTCTGCGTTTGGTACCTCGTACACTCCTGGTTTGACTCGGCTCGTTCACTACACGTATTGCTCACCGTGTTGCTGTGGGCAACTGCCCCATTTCCCTTAGCTTCTGTGTACCCTTGTCTGTTTGTCTGTCGTGCACGTATTGAGCATAGGGAACGTCGCCCAGTTGTACGCCGTCGCCTAGGACGGGCGGTGCAAGTAGGCAGGGACTGAGTTTCGGGTAGATTAGGGCTCACCTGTCTGTCTCCCTACCCCATCATTACACGTGGTATCTAGGTTACATCAACACTTTCATGACGTATCTTGTGGTTCACGCTTGGGCATTGGAGATGAAGAAGACTGGAAGAAGTCATCATGGCGTTCTGGGCCGGATGAAGAAGAAAAGAGAACGTGAACGTCTCCAATCTAAGAAGATGTCACCAGTGAGTCACTGAATTTCACTGCACTGTATTCACTTATATGTTCTGCAGAATGAATGTGTAGGACTGATATCTGTCACAATATGGTGGGAATATTGGTCTTTGTTTTACTACACACATTTTTAGTACACAATTAAGAGTGTTCAAATTATTTCTATATAGTTGAAGGGTAGACCCCCAAGAATTATTTCCTTTGGTGGGTCCAAGGTACCTCAGTCAGACACTGAGTGTACAGATCCTTGCAGTAAGATATTGTATTACTGTCTGTAGCCTTAGAGGAGAATTTATTAACCTTGCTAAGCCACTAATCTGGCATAGAAAAGTCCCAAAAGTGCGGGAACGTTTTTGGGCAGTTTATGCTGCGCTTGGCACTTTTTGAAAAGTGTGTGGCGGTTTGCGGAAAGGGCAGACAATTTTACTATCATTTACACCAGTAACGGGCGTAATGTAAAGCAGAAATCAATGCCAGCTCCGAGCTAGTGTACAATTTTACATTGAGTGTGTAACAAAAGGCCTAAGCCAGACCCCGTATCTCCCCCACTAATCAGACTGTCTTGTGCCACAAGACATGTGTTTTGCTCACCCCCCTAAAAAAAAAAAAAAGATATATATATCTGAGACAGCGCATCTATAAGGGTATATTCACACGCTGTGTTTTCAGGTGTATTTCAGGGCGTAAACGCCTTAAAATACGCCTGAAAAATCGGTAGCCCAATGCCTACAAATATCTGCCTATTGTATTTTAAAACGGCACGTAAAAAGAAGGAGCATGTTATTTCTTGAGCCGTTTTTGGAGATGTTTTTCATTGTGTCAATGGAAAAACAGCTCCAAAAACATCTAGAAAAAAACACCTCAAAAAACTTTTCCAGCTTCAAAAACGGCTGTAAATCAAAGGCTGTGTTCTCTGAAAACAGCTCTGTAATTTTCAGCCATTTTTGACTTTGCGTGTGATCCCTAAGAATATGACACCTGATAGCTCTGCTACTTGATAGGAGACAGAGGCACTGCAGACAGTATCACATATAATATGTGTAAAGGATCTGCCAGGCACAGCTTCGGGGTTAACTCCCTTAATTAATCAGTCAGCACCTGAATCTACATCCCTGAGACTGACTCCAGCTTCCACCACTCAGGCTGGCAGGCTTAGGAGTGGGAGAGCCTATCGCAGCCTGGCCAGACTCAGCTAGCTCCCGCCCTCTGTCTATTTATACCTGCATTTCCTGTTCCTCCTTGCTTGTTATTCTTTTTCGTGTGGTTTCCTGGCCCAGCTACAGCTCCTTCTATTTTGTTCCTGCTCCATACTGACCCTGGCTTACTGACTACTCTTCTGCTCTTCGTTTGGTACCTCGCACACTCCTGGCTTGACTCGGCTCGTTCACCACTCTGGTTGCTCACGGTTTTGCCGTGGGCAACTGCCCCTTTCCCTTGCTTGTATTCCCTTGTATGTTTGTCGTGTTTGTCGTGCACTTACTGAGTGCAGGGACCGCCGCCCAGTTGTACCCCGTCGCCTAGGGCGGGTCGTTGCAAGTAGGCAGGGACAGAGTGGCGGGTAGATTAGGGCTCACTTGTCCGTTTCCCTACCCCCCGGTCATTACATAATAACAAGCCCATACCTAGTCTACCCTGGTCCCTGACACCACTATGGACCCCCGTGAGACCCTGGCTCAGCAAA
Organism: Rhinoderma darwinii; assembly: GCF_050947455.1. Taxonomy (NCBI): domain Eukaryota; kingdom Metazoa; phylum Chordata; class Amphibia; order Anura; family Rhinodermatidae; genus Rhinoderma; species Rhinoderma darwinii. The sequence goes on along the minus strand of NW_027461949.1, from coordinate 126,894 downwards.
TGCAGGGTCTCTCCCTACAGGTCCAGGCCCTGGCTCAGAGGGTCAACCAGCCTGATGCTACCTTGGTAGTTCCCCTCACCGCACCTCTTGAACCCCACCTCAAGTTGCCCGACCGGTTCTCAGGGGACCGGAGGGCTTTTCTCTCCTTTCGGGAGAGTTGTAGGCTTTACTTTCGTTTAAAGCCGCATTCCTCAGGTTCTGAGAGCCAGCGGGTGGGTATAATTATGTCCCGGCTCCAGGAAGGGCCCCAAGAGTGGGCCTTCTCCTTGGCTCCTGACGCCCCTGAACTTTCCTCCGTTGATTGTTTCTTTTCTGCTCTCGGACTTATTTATGACGAGACTGACAGGACTGCCTTTGCCGAGAGTCAGCTGGTGACCTTACGTCAGGGTAAGAGACCTGTTGAGGAGTATTGCTCTGACTTTAGGAAGTGGTGCGTAGCTTCTCGGTGGAATGACCCTGCCTTAAGGTGCCAGTTTAGGTTGGGTCTGTCGAATGCCCTGAAAGACCTGCTAGTTAGCTATCCCTCTTCTGACTCCCTAGACCAGGCTATGGCTTTAGCGGTACGACTTGACCGACGTCTCAGGGAACGACAACATGAACGTTTATGTGTTTTCTCCTCCGACTCCCCCATGATGCCTCCCGAAGTTCCGTTGCTTCGTTCCTCCCCGAAAGACTCAGAGATACCTATGCAACTCGGGGCCTCCGTGTCCCCCCAACAACGTAGAGAATTCCGCAGGAAGAATGGTCTCTGCTTCTACTGTGGGGATGACAAGCATCAAGTGAACAACTGTCCTAAGCGTAAGAATGCAGGCAGAGAACTTCCACGCCTAAGTGATCATCGGGGAGGTCACTTGGGCGCACAGGTATTTCCAGTAAATAGGAAACGTACTAAGATCTTGCTTCCCTTTCAGGTCTCTTTTGGTGGTAGGTCTGCTACCGGCAGTGCCTTCGTGGATTCAGGGTCCTCTACTAATATTATGTCTGTGGAATTTGCTATGTCTCTTGCTATGCCTCTGATTGATTTGCCAAAACTTGTCCCGGTAGTGGGTATCGACTCCACTCCTCTTGCTAATGGTTATTTTACACAGCATACCCCTGTTTTTGAACTCCTTGTTGGCTCCATGCATTTGGAGCAATGCTCTGTACTGTTGATGCAGGGATTATCGTACGATTTGGTTCTAGGCCTTCCCTGGTTGCAGTTGCATAATCCCACGTTTGACTGGAATACTGGGGAGCTAACCAAATGGGGTAATGAATGTTGTACGTCATGTTTTTCTGTTAATTCTATTTCTCCCCCTGAGGAGGCGAATACGCTACCCGAGTTTGTTCAGGACTTCGCTGATGTTTTCTCTAGGGAGGCCTCTGAAGTGTTACCTCCTCATAGAGAATATGATTGCGCTATCGAATTGGTACCAGGAGCTAAGCTCCCTAAGGGTAGGATATTTAATCTTTCTTGTCCCGAACGTGAAGCCATGAGAGAGTATATCCAGGAATCCCTGGCCAAGGGTTTACATTCGTCCCTCTTCTTCTCCGGTAGGTGCTGGCTTCTTCTTCGTGGGGAAGAAGGATGGTGGTCTTAGGCCATGCATTGACTACCGTAGCCTGAATAAGGTCACGGTAAGGAACCAGTATCCCCTTCCATTGATTCCTGATCTCTTTAATCAGGTTCAGGGGGCCCAATGGTTCTCTAAATTGGATCTACGGGGGGCGTATAACCTTATTCGCATCAAAGAGGGGGATGAGTGGAAGACTGCGTTTAACACGCCCGAAGGCCATTTCGAATACCTCGTCATGCCCTTTGGGTTGTGTAATGCCCCTGCGGTCTTCCAGAATTTCATAAATGAGATTTTGAGAAATTACCTGTGGATATTTCTTGTAGTGTACCTTGATGACATACTGGTGTTTTCCAAGGACTGGTCCTCCCACATTGAGCATGTCAGGAAAGTGCTCCAGGTCCTTCGGGAAAACAAACTGTTTGCCAAAACCGAAAAATGTGTGTTTGGGGTACAGGAGATACCATTTTTGGGTCAAATCCTCACTCCTCATGAATTCCACATGGACCCCGCCAAGGTTCAGGCAGTGGCGGAATGGGTCCAACCTGCCTCCCTGAAGGCGTTACAGTGTTTTTTGGGGTTCGCTAATTATTACAGGAGATTTATTGCTAACTTCTCGGTCATCGCTAAGCCTCTTACGGACCTCACTCGCAAAGGTGCTGATCTCCTCCACTGGCCTCCTGAGGCTGTCCAGGCTTTTGAGGTCCTTAAGAAGTGCTTTATCTCGGCCCCGGTGCTGGTTCAGCCCAACCAAATGGAGCCATTTATCGTGGAAGTTGACGCATCTGAGGTGGGAGTAGGGGCTGTCTTGTCCCAGGGTACCAGGTCCCTCACCCATCTCCGCCCCTGTGCCTACTTCTCCAGGAAGTTTTCGCCAACTGAGAGTAACTATGATATTGGCAACAGCGAACTCTTAGCCATTAAATGGGCATTTGAAGAGTGGCGCCACTTCCTGGAGGGGGCTAGACACCAGGTAACGGTCCTTACCGACCACAAGAATCTGGTTTTCCTAGAATCTGCCCGGAGGCTAAACCCGAGACAAGCTCGATGGGCGTTATTTTTTACCAGATTCAATTTTTTGGTTACCTATAGGGCTGGGTCTAAAAATATTAAGGCTGATGCACTGTCGCGTAGCTTCATGGCCAGCCCTCCTTCGGAGGAAGATCCTGCTTGTATTTTGCCTCAAGGTATAATCATTTCCTCGATCGATTCTGATTTAGTCTCTGAAATTGCTGCTGATCAAGGTTCAGCTCCCGGGAACCTTCCTGAGAACAAGCTGTTTGTTCCCCTGCAATTCCGGCTAAGGGTACTTAGGGAAAATCATGACTCCGCACTATCTGGTCATCCAGGCATCCTGGGTACCAAACACCTCATTACCAGAAATTATTGGTGGCCTGGGTTGCCTAAAGACGTTAAGGCCTACGTCGCCGCTTGTGAGGTTTGTGCTAGGTCCAAGACTCCCAGGTCCCGACCAGCGGGCTTACTGCGTTCGTTACCCATTCCCCAGAGACCTTGGACAGATATCTCCATGGATTTTATCACCGATTTGCCTCCATCCCAAGGCAAGTCGGTGGTGTGGGTGGTGGTAGACCGCTTCAGTAAGATGTGCCACTTTGTGCCCCTCAAGAAACTACCCAACGCCAAGACGTTGGCTACCTTGTTTGTCAAACACATCCTGCGTCTCCATGGGGTCCCTGTCAATATTGTTTCGGACAGAGGGGTACAATTTGTTTCATTGTTTTGGAGAGCCTTCTGTATGAAGTTGGGGATTGATCTGTCCTTCTCCTCTGCCTTCCATCCTGAAACCAATGGTCAAACGGAGAGGACTAATCAATCTCTAGAACAATACTTAAGGTGTTTTGTCTCTGACTGTCAATATAATTGGGTCTCATTCATTCCCCTTGCCGAATTTTCCCTTAATAACCGGGTCAGTAACTCGTCAGGGGTCTCTCCCTTTTTCTGTAATTTTGGGTTTAATCCACGGTTCTCCTCCGTTTCACCTGGTAGTTCCAACAATCCCGAGGTAGAGGTGGTTCATCGGGAACTGTGCACAGTCTGGGCCCATGTTCAGAAGAACCTAGAGGCGTCCCAGAGCGTACAAAAAACTCAGGCTGATAGAAAACGTTCTGCTAACCCCCTGTTTATGGTCGGGGATCTGGTGTGGTTGTCGTCTAGGAACTTGCGTCTCAAGGTTCCGTCCAAGAAGTTTGCTCCCCGGTTTATTGGGCCGTATAAGGTCATTGAGGTCCTCAATCCTGTCTCCTTCCGGCTGGAGTTACCCCCGTCTTTTCGTATACACGACGTGTTTCATGCCTCCCTCCTTAAACGCTGCTCCCCATCCTTGGCTCCCTCGAGGAGACCTCCTGTTCCCGTCCTCACCCCTGAGGGGGTGGAATTCGAGGTGGCCAGGATTGTGGACAGCAAGATGGTCCAAGGCTCCCTCCAGTACCTGGTCCATTGGAGAGGTTACGGGCCCGAGGAGAGGACTTGGGTACCCGCCCGGGATGTTCACGCTGGGGTATTGGTCAGGAGGTTCCACCTGCGTTTCCCCAGTAAGCCAGGTCCACTTAGAAAGGGTCCGGTGGCCCCTCATAAAAGGGGGGGTACTGTAAAGGATCTGCCAGGCACAGCTTCGGGGTTAACTCCCTTAATTAATCAGTCAGCACCTGAATCTACATCCCTGAGACTGACTCCAGCTTCCACCACTCAGGCTGGCAGGCTTAGGAGTGGGAGAGCCTATCGCAGCCTGGCCAGACTCAGCTAGCTCCCGCCCTCTGTCTATTTATACCTGCATTTCCTGTTCCTCCTTGCTTGTTATTCTTTTTCGTGTGGTTTCCTGGCCCAGCTACAGCTCCTTCTATTTTGTTCCTGCTCCATACTGACCCTGGCTTACTGACTACTCTTCTGCTCTTCGTTTGGTACCTCGCACACTCCTGGCTTGACTCGGCTCGTTCACCACTCTGGTTGCTCACGGTGTTGCCGTGGGCAACTGCCCCTTTCCCTTGCTTGTATTCCTTTGTATGTTTGTCGTGTTTGTCGTGCACTTACTGAGTGCAGGGACCGCCGCCCAGTTGTACCCCGTCGCCTAGGGCGGGTCGTTGCAAGTAGGCAGGGACAGAGTGGCGGGTAGATTAGGGCTCACTTGTCCGTTTCCCTACCCCCCGGTCATTACAATATGCTTAGATACAACTGCTTAGCAGACAGTTTCACACATGCTAGGCCCAATTAAAAGGTTAATTGGGAAAAAATGTCTTATAGTGTTTTTCAATAAAGGTCACTTGAACTGGTATCATTTAAACAGTTAACCGATGAATGGCGCTGTTTACGTGGAATTTACCCTGAGGCCTAATGTTCAATATAATGTATTTTAGAAAAATGTAAAAAAAACTACATTTTGTGGGCTGAATTGAAAAAAAACCTGTGATTCTGCCATTTCTGTTTTGATTTTACAGTGTTTATCGGGCGGCATGATTTTCATGATAACTTGTTTCTGTGGGTCGTTACGATTATTGCGATACCAAATTTATATAGTTTTATTTTTTACAAAATAATTTGTTTTTGTGACGCTGCATTCGAAGATGAACTGCATAGTTTTCCAATGCAACAGCACTTCATAGGGCAGGAAAGTGCTAAAGCCCAATCTTTGAAGCCCCCCTTCAAGATACATTTCAACTAATCTGGTCCCCATGGCAGAAATATGTCTTTCCATCTGGCACCTCCAGCAGACTCCTTTCAGTCTAGTTTGATTTCTTTTACCTCAGAGTTCCTCTTTTTCCCTTTTTTTAATTTCTTCTTTCCCTCTCCCCTTCTTCTCCTTCTCCCCCAACTTTTTTTGAACTATTTCTAACAGGGGCTGTGCAGGATTAGAAAAATATGGCTGCTTTCTTCCAAAAACAGCACCACACCTATCCACAGGTAGTATCTGGTATTGCAGGTTAGCTCCATTGAAGTGAATGGTAATGAGCTGTAATACCACACACAACCTATGGACAGGTGTGGTGCTGGTTTTTGGAGAAAGCAGATAAGTTATCTCATCCTGGAAAACCCTTTGTCATGGATTGTTCTTGTGCGGAGATGCTCCCTGCATTATCCCTTTTCCTTTATGGCCGCTGATATGTTCTATTCAGCTTTATGGCATCTGTACTAAGTACATTGCCAGTCATTAAAGGGTTAACACTTCTGACCACTGTGGGTGACGTCACAATGTATGAGTTGTGCAGTGGTAATAAATTCCTGTAGTAATGATGATGAAGGTGCTGATGTCATAAATACAAATGTTTATGACATAAAGAAGATTCCATATTAGAAGGTTTTACTGCCACATTCAGCGCCATATTGGATGGGACTGAGGACCTTGAGCTTGACTTCCCCACCAATGCCGACCTGATGTAATTTGGAGGTTCTAGCAGGGAAACACTACACCCAAGAGCACTTCTTCATCACAGTGATGCCATCCTCTTCATATGGGTTGTCTGTAATAGAGGGGGGTTTCCAGCAGGAGATCCCCATCTATTAGCCAGAGCGTAGACAGATGCTACAAGGAGGCATCTGGAGAACCCGTCTCATCCGTGGATCAACCATTAATTTTAATGGGTGCCCAGGAAGAGAGACATCCGCCTAGCCAACCAGATCAGCCGATTTATGTGTTTTTTGTCGTTCGTTCGTTCGTTCGTTGCATTGTCTTTCCTTGAAAATCTGAGAAAACGTACAAATTCTGTTACGAATTATATTTTGGCACCTTCTAAGCCCAGAGGAAGGGCAATCCTCCAGCCATGGTTTCCCTAGAGGTTTCCCCCACAGGGAGTTTTTCCTTTCCTGCGTGCTGGAGGGTGACTCTTCGTGAGTCGGAGCTTTGCCATTTTAGGTTTGGTCATATAATATAATAAAAGTTTTGACCATTTAACACCCAATTATAATGTTTTGTGTCTTTATTTTGCATTCTTTGGTTTGGTGATTGGGAATCTGCGTCTATTACATATCACAAAATCATAAGGCCGGACATCTACTTCCCACACTGACATAGAATGGTGACAACAAGCGTTGCAGCACAATTAAGTGTACACATCCTTACATTAAGCTATTGTATTACGGTCTGTAGCCTTTGGGGGGAATATATGAACCTTTCTACAACAGTTTACTAGCGTAGAAAATACAAAAAATGTGCAAATGTCGATATTTTTGGGGGCAAAAAATGGGCAGGGCTTAGCAGAAATGGGCAACAATTTTACTATAATTTACGCCAGTAACTGATGTAAATTATAGCAGAAATCTATATGTATAATGCGGCCCAGATTTATCTCTGGGGGGCGTAACAAGGCAAAGGTCCGTACCAGACCCATACCTCCCCCCCCAATCAGACTGTTTGCCCTCCCCAATCAGACCATAAAATACATTTTAAAAATGTACTTACCTCACCACTCCGATTCTCCCTCCCGGATTCCCTCAGGCTCTTACAGCAGGCCGCAGCACGTAGAAAGTACTGATGAAAGGCCGCGTTGCAGCTAAAAGATGCGACACATTTATTAAGAGTCGTTCGCCTGTTAATAAATGTGTTGCATCTTACTCCAGCAAACTGTTTAATAGGACTGGTATATGAAACGCCAGTATTAAAGGGAATGTGTCGCTAGAAATTATTATTTTTCAGTTAAACAGTTAGTATATTAATAAAAAAAGAACAAAAGGAGATAAAGGAGCTAGACAGCCAATAATAATAAAATATCTTTAATTGATACATAAATACACAAAATATTAAAATTACAAATGGACAAAAGGACTCTGTAGTTCCAAAACAGCACAACAGGAGAAACTCCCAGAAATAATCCAGGGCAAGATAATCAGACAATTAGGTCCAGAGTATGAGACACAGTGTCTAATGGTACAGGTGAATGTTTATATCCTATTACAAGTACAACCTTCACATACAAAGGACAGGGTAAAAGAGTGGAAATTAATCACCTGAAAAAGGTACACAGACTGAATAGTCAGTCACCACCCATTTATTTAAAGAAAAATTGTCATAGTAAATGGACTGGGAGAATCAATCAAATGTGCTGTATAACCCCAACGCGCGTTTCGCAGTCTGCTTCCTCAAGGGGTATGATGTATCAGAGAATGGGACAGCAATATATATGGTAACCAACAGGTATTCATCACTGGTTCAATTACCACCCTCCAATGAGCAGCGGCACACATTCCCTGCCGAAAACCGGAAGTGAGGCATGCCCCACTTCCAGCCCCCGGCGCCATAGCGCACATCCTGAATCCCCGATGCGTACAGGGATCCCGTGCATGCGCAGTGCGCCAAAGAGGGCGGGAGCAAGACAGAGCCACACAGCTGGATCATACAGGAGACGCGCACACCTCATTGGAAGGTGGAAAGAGGGCAGAAGAAACGATGCACTGTCAGAATACGTAAGTGGCAGTATGTAAAAGCGTATAAATCGAAATCATCGAAGTGAAACGATAACTAAGTAGAAAAATGGGTAACAAGAGTGTAGTACCAAGAGGGGTGAAATAAGAAAACGATAATATAAAGAATACATATAGTACTCTAATAATAGCAATGAGAAGTAAATGTGATTATGTATAGCAAACCCTACACATTAATCGTGATTAAGACTGAGGATACTGAAAGACACAGTATAAGTCCGCAGATTTAAGAGAGACACTAAGGGTATGTGCACACACACTAATTACGTCCGTAATTGACGGACGTATTTCGGCCGCAAGTCCCGGACCGAACACAGTGCAAGGAGCCGGGCTCCTAGCATCTATTTATGTACGATGCTAGAAGTCCCTGCCTCGCTGCAGGAAAACTGTCCTGTACTGTAAACATGTTTACAGTACGGGACAGTTGTCCTGCAGCGAGGCAGGGACTTCTAGCATCGTACATAAGTATGATGCTAGGAGCCCGGCTCCCTGCACTGTGTTCGGTCCGGGACTTGCGGCCGAAATACGTCCGTCAATTACGGACGTAATTAGTGTGTGTGCACATACCCTCAGTCTCGTATTAAAGTAAGTGATAGGAAAAGGATAAAAAAAAGGGAGAGACGCAGGGATAAAATCACATGAACCAATATGTGTGTGTATGGTGCAAACATTACAGTGGCATAATTAATATATGGGTATACACTATTAAAAAGACGTGAAACATACTGTCAGCAGAATATAACCTTGAGCACAGTATCACTGATCAGGGAAATACGTATTAGCAATATGAAAGAAAAGCACAGAGAGATACAGAGCTATTGCTGCCTTAAACACATGAATTGTGATCAGTTCATAGATCAGGAATATACAAAAAGACATGTACATCCATTTCTGGTATTACGATGTTATCTTCTTTCATCTTGATAGTAGGATCCAGTGAGGGATTTCAAGGTCTCGTCAGAGATAAATGCTGTCACAGAGTTAATGCATCAAATGCCTATATAGCAAAATCAAGATACAACAATTAAAATAAAATTACATTAAAAGCAAATGGTGGTACGGAAATTTATAAAAAAGGGCCGAAATTTAGTTGTTCATTAAGCCCACTAGGGGTCACTAGTGATCGTTAGGGTATCTGAGCTCCTGTTGTATAGTTTTTGTAAAACCAATTTACGCGCAAACAGGTGAAGATCTTTTAATGCTGTAAAAAAATCGAAAGGGTTGGTAGGTGAAAAAGTCAATCCCTTTGTAAAGGATCTGCCAGGCACAGCTTCGGGGTTAACGCCCATAGGTAATCAGTCTTCACCTGAGTCTATGTCTCTGAGACTGACTCCAGCTTCCACCATTCAGGCTGGCAGGCTTAGGAGTGGGAGAGCCTATCGCAGCCTGGCCAGACTCAGCTAGCTCCCGCCCTCTGTCTATTTATACCTGCCTTTCCTGTTCCTCCTTTGCTTGTGATTCTTCTCGTGTGATTTCCTGGCCCAGCTACAGCTTCTGACTATTTGATCCTGCTCCAAATTGACTCCGGCTTACTGACTACTCTCCTGCTCTGCGTTTGGTACCTCATACACTCCTGGTTTGACTCGGCTCGTTCACCTCTCTTGTTGCTCACGGTTTTGCCGTGGGCAACTGCCCCATTTCCCTTAGCTTTGTGTACCCTTGTCTGTTTGTCTCGTGCACTTACTGAGCGTAGGGACCGCCGCCCAGTTGTACCCCGTCACCTAGGGCAGGTCGTTGCAAGTAGGCAGGGACAGAGTGGCGGGTAGATTAGGGCTCACTTGTCCGTTTCCCTACCCCTATCATTACATAATCACAAGCCCATTACCTAGTCTACCCTGGTCCCTGTCTCTACTATGGACCCCCTTGAGACCCTGGCCCAGCAAATGCAGGGTCTCTCTCTACAGGTCCAGGCCCTGGCTCAGAGGGTCAACCAGCCTGACGCTACCATGGTAGTGCCCCTCACCTCTTGAACCCCACCTCAAGTTGCCTGACCGGTTCTCAGGGGACCGGAGGAGTTTTCTCTCCTTTCGGGAGAGTTGTAGGCTCTACTTTCGCTTAAAGCCTCACTCCTCAGGTTCTGAGAGCCAGCGGGTGGGTATAATTATGTCCCGGCTCCAGGAAGGGCCCCAAGAGTGGGCCTTCTCCTTGGCTCCTGACGCCCCTGAACTTTCCTCCGTTGATCTTTTCTTTTCTGCTCTCGGACTCATTTATGACGAGACTGACAGGACTGCCTTTGCCGAGAGTCAGCTGGTGACCTTACGTCAGGGCAAGAGACCTGTTAAGGAGTATTGTTCTGACTTTAGGAAGTGGTGCGTAGCTTCTCGGTGGAATGACCCTGCCTTAAGGTGCCAGTTTAGGTTGAGTCTGTCGAACGCCATGAAAGACCTGCTAGTTAGCTATCCCTCTTCTGACTCCCTAGACCAGGTTATGGCTTTAGCGGTACGACTTGACCGACGTCTCAGGGAACGACAACTTGAACGTTTTTGTGTTTTCCCCTCTGACTCCCCCATGATGCCTCCCGAGGTCCCGTTGCTTCGCTCTTCCACGGAAGACTCGGAGGTACCTATGCAACTCGGGGCCTCCGTGTCCCCCCGACAACGTAGAGAGTTCCGCAGGAAGAATGGTCTCTGCTTCTATTGTGGGGATGACAAGCATCAAGTGAACACCTGTCCTAGGCGTAAGAATAAGCAGCCGGAAAACTTCCGCGCCTAAGTGATCATCGTGGAGGTCACTTGGGCGCACAGGTATTTCCCGTAAATATGAAACGTAATAAAATCTTGCTTCCCTTTCAGGTCTCTTTTGGTGGTAGGTCTGCTACCGGCAGTGCCTTCGTGGATTCAGGGTCTTCTGCTAATATCATGTCTGTGGAATTTGCTATGTCTCTAGCTATGCCTTTGATTGATTTGCCTAAACCTGTCCCGGTAGTGGGTATCGACTCCACTCCTCTTGCTAATGGTTATTTTACACAGCATACCCCTGTTTTTGAACTCCTTGTTGGCTCCATGCATTTAGAGCAGTGCTCTGTACTGTGGATGCAGGGATTATCGTCCGATTTGGTTTTAGGCCTTCCCTGGTTGCAGTTGCATAATCCCACGTTTGACTGGAATACTGGGGAGCTTACCAAATGGGGTAATGAATGCTTGACGTCATGTTTTGCTGTTAATTCTATTTCTCCCCCTGAGGAGGTGTAAACGCTACCTGAGTTTGTGCAGGACTTCGCTGATGTTTTCTCTAAGGAGGCCTCCGAAGTGTTACCTCCTCATAGAGAATACGATTGCGCTATCGAATTGGTACCAGGAGCTAAGCTCCCTAAGGGTAGAATATTTAATATTTCTTGTCCCGAACATGAAGCCATGAGAGAGTATATCCAGGAATGCCTGGCCAAGGGTTACATTCGTCCCTCTACTTCTCCGGTAGGTGCTGGCTTCTTCTTCGTAGGGAAGAAGGATGGTGGTCTTAGGCCATGCATTGACTACCGTAACTTGAATAAGGTCACTGTAAGGAACCAGTATCCCCTTCCTTTGATTCCTGATCTCTTTAATCAGGTTCAGGGGGCCCAATGGTTCTCTAAGTTTGATCTACGGGGGTCGTATAACCTTATCCGCATCAAAGAGGGGATTGAGTGGAAGACTGCGTTTAACACGCCCAAAGGTCATTTCGAATACCTCGTCATGCCCTTTGGGCTGTGTAATGCTCCTGCGGTCTTCCAGAATTTCATAAATGAGATTTTAAGGGATTACCTGCGGGTATTTCTTGTAGTGTACCTTGATGACATACTGGTGTTTTCCAAGGACTTGTCCTCCCACATTGAGCATGTCAGGAAGTGCTCCAGGTCTTTCGGGAAAACAAACTGTTTGTGAAAACCGAAAAATGTGTGTTTGGGGTACAGGAGATACAATTTTTGGGTCGAATTCTCACTCCTCATGAATTCCGCATGGACCCCGCCAAGGTCCAGGCTGTGGCAGAATGGGTCCAACCTGCCTCCCTGAAGGCGTTACAGTGTTTCTTGGGGTTCTCTAATTATTACAGGAGATTTATTGCTGACTTCTCGGTCATCGCTAAGCCTCTTACGGACCTCACTCGCAAAGGTGCTGATCTCCTCCACTGGCCTCCTGAGGTTGTCCAGGCTTTTGAGGTCCTTAAGAAGTGCTTTATCTCGGCCCCGGTGCTGGTTCAGCCCAACCAAATGGAGCCATTTATCGTGGAAGTTGACACATCCGAGGTGGGAGTGGGGGCTGTCTTGTCCCAGGGTACCAGGTCCCTCACCCATCTCCGTCCCTGTGCCTACTTCTCCAGGAAGTTTTCGCCCACTGAGAGTAACTATGATATTGGCAACCGCAAACTCTTAGCCATTAAATGGGCATTTGAAGAGTGGCGCCACTTCCTGGAGGGGGCTAGGCACCAGGTAACGGTCCTTACCGACCACAAGAATCTGGCTTTCCTAGAATTTGCCCGGAGGCTTAACCCGAGACAAGCTCGATGGGCGCTATTTTTTACCAGATTCAACTTTTTGGTTACCTATAGGGCTGGGTCTAAAAATATTAAGGCCGATCCACTGTCGCGTAGCTTCATGGCCAGCCCCCCTTTGGAGGAAGATCCTGCTTGTATTCTGCCTCCTGGTATAATCATTTCTTCTATTGATTCTTATTTAGTCTCAGAAATTGCGGCTGATCAAGGTTCAGCTCCCGGGAACCTTCCTGAGGACAAGCTGTTTGTTCCCCTGCAATTCCGGCTAAGGGTACTTAGGGAAAATCATGACTCCACACTATCTGGTCATCCAGGCGTCCTGGGTACCAAACACCTTATTGCTAGAAACTATTGGTGGCCTGGGTTGCCTAAAGACGTTAAGGCCTACGTCGCCGCTTGTGAGGTTTGTGCTAGGTCCAAGACTCCCAGGTCCCGACCAGCGGGCTTACTACGTTCTTTGCCCATTCCCCAGAGACCTTGGACCCATATCTCCATGGATTTTATCACCGATTTGCCTCCATCTCAAGGCAAGTCGGTGGTGTGGGTTGTAGTAGACCGCTTCAGTAAGATGTGCCACTTTGTGCCCCTCAAGAAACTACCCAATGCCAAGACGTTAGCTACCTTGTTTGTCAAACACATCCTGCGTCTCCATGGGGTCCCTGTCAATATTGTTTCGGACAGAGGGGTACAATTTGTTTCATTGTTTTGGAGAGCCTTCTGTAAAAAGTTGGAGATTGATCTGTCCTTCTCCTCTGCCTTCCATCCTGAAACTAATGGCCAAACTGAGAGGACTAATCAATCTCTAGAACAATATTTAAGGTGTTTTATCTCTGACTGTCAATATGATTGGGTCTCATTCATTCCCCTCGCCGAATTTTCCCTTAATAACCGGGTCAGTAACTCGTCAGGGGTCTCCCCCTTTTTCTGTAATTTTGGGGTTAATCCACGGTTCTCCTCCATTTCACCTGGTAGTTCCAACAATCCCGAGGTAGAGGTCGTTCATCGGCAACTGTGCACAGTCTGGGCCCAGGTTCAGAAGAACCTAGAGGCGTCCCAAAGCGTACAAAAAACTCAGGTTGATAGAAGACGTTCTGCTAACCCCTTGTTTATGGTCGGGGATCTGGTGTGGTTATCGTCTAGGAACTTGCGCCTTAAGGTCCCGTCCAAGAAATTTGCTCCCCGGTTTATTGGGCCATATAAGGTCATTGAAGTCCTCAATCCTGTCTCCTTCCGACTGGAGTTGCCCCCATCTTTTCGAATACACGACGTGTTTCATGCCTCCCTCCTTAAACTCTGCTCCCCGTCCTTTGCTCGCTCGAGGAAACCTCCTGTTCCCGTTCTCACCCCTGAGGGGGTGGAATTTGAGGTGGCCAAGATTGTGGACAGCAAGATGGTCCAAGGCTCCCTCCAGTACCTGGTCCATTGGAGAGGATACGGGCCTGAGGAGAGGACTTGGGTACCCGCCCGGGATGTTCACGCTGGGGTATTGGTCAGGAAGTTCCACCTTCATTTCCCCAATAAACCAGGTCCACTTAGAAGGGGTCCGGTGGCCCCTCATAAAAGGGGGGGTACTGTAAATGATCTGCCAGGCACAGCTTCGGGGTTAATGCCCATAGGTAATCAGTCTTCACCTGATTCTATGTCTCTGAGACTGACTCCAGCTTCCACCACTCAGGCTGGCAGGCTTAGGAGTGGGAGAGCCTATCGCAGCCTGGCCAGACTCAGCTAGCTCCCGCCCTCTGTCTATTTATACCTGCCTTTCCTGTTCCTCCTTTGCTTGTGATTCTTCTCGTGTGGTTTCCTGGCCCAGCTACAGCTTCTGACTATTTGATCCTGCTCCATATTGACCCCGGCTTACTGACTACTCTCCTGCTTTGCGTTTGGTACCTCGTACACTCCTGGTTTGACTCGACTCGTTCACCTCTCTTGTTGCTCACGGTTTTGCCGTGGGCAACTGCCCCATTTCCCTTAGCTTTGTGTACCCTTGTCTGTTTGTCTCGTGCACTTACTGAGCGTAGGGACCGCCGCCCAGTTGTACCCCGTCGCCTAGGGCGGGTCGTTGCAAGTAGGCAGGGACAGAGTGGCGGGTAGATTAGGGCTCACTTGTCCGTTTCCCTACCCCTATCATTACACCCTTGCTCAGAACCTCAATTTTGGCATCAGAGAGAGTGTGAGAGGATAGGTTAATTACCTCCAATTTATTGGCTGGGTTCTTATCTTGCTGGTGTTGTCGTATGTTTTTTTGTTTGCCATTTCTGTCATAGTGCCGTCTTGAAACTGGGGGTCCCTGATTAGTCCCAGCATTAGTATTGACATTAATATCCCTGATCTTATAGCTATCATCACCTGAAATTCGAGATGATGTGGATGAGGATCTAGAATGGGAAAAGGATCTAGATCTAGATCTCAAACGACCCTGTCTCATGTGCCATCTATAGACTTTATTAGATGTATAGTCTAACAAGTCTCTTTTGAATTTCCCTGATTTAGTGGCACATATCTCCTTCTCCCATTTAGCGTGTTCCCTGTCTAAATCCTCTTGTATCTTAGTCTGTATCTCATTTGAAAAATCTTTTTTCAATGTTGCCTGGACATCTTCAATCTCTTTTTCAAGTTCAATAAGTGTGTTAGTATTGGATTGCACCAGGAGGTCCATAAAACCCCTAGAGCAGGTGTCAGCCAAAGACTCCCACTTATTTTTAAAATCGTCATGTTCTACATTAAAGGAAGGGAACACTTGAACCCTCAAGCCTCTGGGAATCAAACCCCTAGAAATATATTTGGCAAGGAAATCTTTGTTCCACCAGATTTTTATTCTCTTATTCAAAAGGAGCTTTAGTTGGTTAAAGAGCTCTCTACTGTCCCTACCACCAATTACTGGGACTGAAACAGGGTCCTCATTAAATATTTGGTCCAATTGTAAGAGCCATGATTCATCACGTGCTCTGAAGTTCATCTTTTGCTGAAAGCCGGTTGCTGTGAGGAACACAGAATACAATATGGCTCATATGGCAAATAGAGTCAGGGGCTAGGTGCTATATAGTTAACGCATCCTCCCTCAATACCAAGAAAAGGCAACTCCTATAGATACATTAAAGAACAAAAGGAGATAAAGGAGCTAGACAGCCAATAATAATAAAATATCTTTAATTGACACATAAATACACAAAATATTAAAATTACAAATGGACAAAAGGACTCTGTAGTTCCAAAACAGCACAACAGGAGAAACTCCCAGAAATAATCCAGGGCAAGATAATCAGACAATTAGGTCCAGAGTATGAGACACAGTGTCTAATGGTACAGGTGAATGTTTATATCCTATTACAAGTACAACCTTCACATACAAAGGACAGGGTAAAAGAGTGGAAATGAATCACCTGAAAAAGGTACACAGACTGAATAGTCAGTCACCACCCGTTTATTTAAAGAAAAATTGTCTTACCCATAGTAAATGGACCGGGAGAATCAATCAAATGTGCTGTATAACCCCAACGCGCGTAATTAATTGCATCACTGCTGATCTTAATGGTGACGATCCGCGGTGCACGCCATGTGCAAGTGCGGAACACAAGGCTACCTAGCCCGAATATCTTAATGTGCTGCTGCCTATAGTCTCTGACGCACCAGCGGAGATAACTGACAGCAAGCACTTAATACATCGCTGCTGATCCTAACAGAAGTGGTCAGCGATATGTAACAACACAGTGTGGGCTGCCGAGTTACTTCACTGATTAACGCACACAGAGTTTTATCAGCAGTTCAAGTTATAAATCTTAGCACAACACCTTATCGTGCTTTTGTCTATTGTATCTTTCATCTACACCAAGAGAATCCGAAGACACTGATACAATGTTTACTTACTAACAGCAAAAGCTGATCCACTCAGTGCACACAAGAGAACTGAAAGAAACGCATACAGTGTTCATTGACCAACAGCAAATGCTGATCCACTCAGTGCACACAAGAGAACTGAAAGAAACGGATACAGTGTTCATTGACCAACAGCAAATGCTGATCCACTCAGTGCACACAAGAGAACTGAAAGAAATGGATACAGTGTTCATTGACCAACAGCAAATGCTGATCCACTCAGTGCACACAAGAGAACTGAAAGAAATGGATACAGTGTTCATTGACCAACAGCAAATGCTGATCCACTCAGTGCACACAAGAGAACTGAAAGAAACGGATACAGTGTTCATTGACCATCAGCAAATGCTGATCCACTCAGTGCACACAAGAGAACTGAAAGAAACGGATACAGTGTTCATTGACCATCAGCAAATGCTGATCCACTCAGTGCACACAAGAGAACTGAAAGAAACGCATACAGTGTTCATTGACCATCAGCAAATGCTGATACACTCAGTGCACACAAGAGAACTGAAAGAAACACATACAGTGTTCATTGACCATCAGCAAATGCTGATACACTCAGTGCACACAAGAGAACTGAAAGAAACGGATACAGTGTTCATTGACCATCAGCAAATGCTGATCCACACAGTGCACACAAGAGAACTGAAAGAAACCGATACAGTGTTCATTGACCATCAGCAAATGCTGATCCACTCAGTGCACACAAGAGAACTGAAAGAAACGGATACAGTGTTCATTGACCATCAGCAAATGCTGATCCACTCAGTGCACACAAGAGAACTGAAAGAAACGGATACAGTGTTCATTGACCATCAGCAAATGCTGATCCACTCAGTGCACACAAGAGAACTGAAAGAAACGCATACAGTGTTCATTGACCATCAGCAAATGCTGATACACTCAGTGCACACAAGAGAACTGAAAGAAACACATACAGTGTTCATTGACCATCAGCAAATGCTGATACACTCAGTGCACACAAGAGAACTGAAAGAAACGGATACAGTGTTCATTGACCATCAGCAAATGCTGATCCACACAGTGCACACAAGAGAACTGAAAGAAACCGATACAGTGTTCATTGACCATCAGCAAATGCTGATCCACTCAGTGCACACAAGAGAACTGAAAGAAACGGATACAGTGTTCATTGACCATCAGCAAATGCTGATCCACTCAGTGCACACAAGAGAACTGAAAGAAACGGATACAGTGTTCATTGACCATCAGCAAATGCTGATCCACTCAGTGCACACAAGAGAACTGAAAGAAACGGATACAGTGTTCATTGACCATCAGCAAATGCTGATCCACTCAGTGCACACAAGAGAACTGAAAGAAACGGATACAGTGTTCATTGACCATCAGCAAATGCTGATCCACTCAGTGCACACAAGAGAACTGAAAGAAACGCATACAGTGTTCATTGACCATCAGCAAATGCTGATACACTCAGTGCACACAAGAGAACTGAAAGAAACACATACAGTGTTCATTGACCATCAGCAAATGCTGATACACTCAGTGCACACAAGAGAACTGAAAGAAACGGATACAGTGTTCATTGACCATCAGCAAATGCTGATCCACACAGTGCACACAAGAGAACTGAAAGAAACCGATACAGTGTTCATTGACCATCAGCAAATGCTGATCCACTCAGTGCACACAAGAGAACTGAAAGAAACGGATACAGTGTTCATTGACCATCAGCAAATGCTGATCCACTCAGTGCACACAAGAGAACTGAAAGAAACGGATACAGTGTTCATTGACCATCAGCAAATGCTGATCCACTCAGTGCACACAAGAGAACTGAAAGAAACGGATACAGTGTTCATTGACCATCAGCAAATGCTGATCCACTCAGTGCACACAACACAGCACACTTGCAATAAAGATCATTATACCTCTGTTATCAGATCTCTACAAAGTTTACCACAAAGCGACGAATATAGCTCAATTCAAAGTCATATTCTTACCAACCTCAGTCAATAAAAAGGTTTGGTTTCTTGTATGAGAAGTAGCAAATGATAGCTAATTATACATAAGGCAAATTGTGCCTTCATGGAGCAGGATAGGGGGTCATCTGCACCGTCATTTAATTTGACCTACGTTGGACAATTGTAAAAAAAAATAAATAAATTACATTTGTTAAATAAAGTTTATTGCTTTCACTATTTTAATTTCCCCTAGGAACCATGACTCTTATCCCTTCTTCCCATTTCCTTAATAAAAATTAGTACAATACTGGTGGTACACACCATTGTGGTTCCCAAAACTCACTCTATGGGGGGATTCACACGAGCGTGATTTGCGTGCGTGCAGGCCGCGTTTTTTTTGCGCGCTACGCACAGCCCTATAGAAGTCAATGGGGCAGTTCAAACAGTGCGTGATTTTTGCGCAGCGTTTGTTTGCTGCCTACAAAACGCGACAGGTTCAATATCTCTGCTTACTTTGCGCATCACGCACCCATTGAAGTCAATGGGTGTGTGAAAATCACGCATGTCATACGGTGGCAGCAGCGCCGAACGCGCGTTTTTCATGCAGGGCACGTTGGCTCTATGCTAAGGAGCTTGAACTAACTAGTTGAAACCAGCAGAAAAGCAGGAAGTAGCTTAGACAGCAGGTTTTCAAAAAGAGGCCAAACCGTTTACTACAGCACCACAAGCAGCTTGCAGCCATGCCTCGCCAGATGGATGTTGCTAAGCTCATCGCTTTAGTTCAGGAGCGTCCGGAGGTCTGGAACACCCATGCGGAGTCATACCATGTGCCGCACAGTCAAGGAGGCAGCATGGGAGCATATTGCCGAGGCGCTGTTCGAGCAGGAGTGGGCCGACAACCGCACCCGTGACCGCCAACGCATTGGTGAGTGTATATATGTGTGTCGACATATATGTGTATAATGACATCCATATTGCCTATTGCGTCCCTGGTGAATCAATACCTGTCATTGGCAACGTTTCCGTTCAGTGGCATCTTTATAGTATCATCAAGTTAGGTGTGTTCTTGTGTGGACGTGTGGTACAGTAGTTTATATGCAGTGTCTGTGTGCGCAGTAACATCTGGTGTGTTTGTTGAATGATGTGTTCTTTATTATTTATACAGTGGACGATGTAAAGAGACGGTGGCGAAGCTCATGGGACCAGTTCCGGAGAGAATATGGTTCCGGCGGGCGCAGCGGAGAATGTGGCACCAGGAAACGCCGCTATATTTATTATGAGCAGCTGTTGTTCCTGCGGGAAATAATGGACATGCAACCGTAAGTACTCGTTGTTGTCCTTTTTTGCAAACGTGATCTCCCAAAAATGTAAGATACGCCAAAGCAGCTTTGTGTTTGCACATTAAATTGGGTTTCTCAACTGACGTCTCCCCTATATTCTAGAACTAGCGACACTCTTGACGCGTCTGAAGAGGAGGCACGGTCCGAGTCTAGCCAGGCGTCCGAAGCCGCCGCTCCCCTGGTCACCCTAACCCCGGACCCCACCAGAGAGGATCCAGTCCCAGTCGCCTCAGCGCCTGAAGCTGGGTCACCGGACCAAGTGGCACCTAGCCATGCAGCACCCCACCGCAGACGCCCTGTCAACCCACCCGCAGGTGCACTGGTGGACGCGCGTGTTCTGGAGTACCTGCGCCGTGCAGCTGATGAGGACAACCACGACTTTTTTTGTCGCAGCATGGCACCTTTAATGCGCCGGGTACCAGTGCATAGGCTGGTGCGGCTGCAATCGAATATGCTGTCGCTAATCGACAGTGCTACACCCCCGCTTAGTCCAGGGCGGTGCTTCACAGCTATCGAGCAGTGGCGTAGTAATCTTTATGCCCTCCGCGGGGGTCCATTTTCCAGGGCCCTCCCAACCTGCCCCTGGAATATCGCAGATGCCGCAATATCCTCCAGGCCCAAGATACCTCTCCCCTGGCCCAATGGCTGGCCCTGTCCGTCACTTACCTCCATACTCCCTACCTGCCCCAAGTTTACAGTCTCCCATGCAGCCTCACGGCTACCAGACCCAGTATCACCCCCACTATGCTGTGCAGGAACATCCTCATCAGGGCCGGGGACAGCATAGTGGTGCGGATATGTCTGCTTACACCTCGCCACCCCATGCCTATCACAATCTGTAGGGGCGTGTGTGTTCTAAGGCCAAATGTTAAAAAGCCATGACAGCCTAGGAATCCTTCCAAGTTTCTTTATGCAATGCATCATGTTGGTGCCAATTTTTGTTGGGGTATGTTCTCCCGCGTGTGTTTTTTTGTGTTATGGAGTGTATGTGCAAATAACATAAACGCCAATGTTTTATATATTTCACTCCCGTGTGGACAATCCTTCTGTTACATAGATCACCGATTTCTACAGCCTCTACCGCTATGAGGTGCCATGGCGTAAGAGGTTTGGACGGTATGACATTTCTCCACCACATCGTTGAGGTCTTCGTTGATCGGAAGGGGTTTGGAATACCAGGAACTGAGGTCTTATTAGTATAGTTATTGTTTGCCCATACCTACCTTTACTCACGCAGAAAGGGGCGCTGACATATAGGGCAGGAAATCCTTTGTCTACACAAGAGGATGTTATGTCCAGGAATTATTGGCTTAAAAAAAGGGTATTCCAAACGCCTCCCGAGCCCACGTCAAGAGGCCTCAAGTTTTGCGAGTCCCTAACCCCCCCCCCCCCAAACCAAAAAAAGGACTAGAGGGATAAACAGACGTTCGACAAAAGAATACTAACTTCACCACACCTCAAATGGCTACGTTCTGGCAGGTTACATCTCAAGGCTGGCTGTCAAAATACTCAGCAAATTGGTGGCGCACTCGCAGGCCAGATGTCGGTGGCCGCCCTGGCCGAGCAGCCTGGGCGAGGCTGGTGGTGGGTGCAGATGTTAACATATATTCCCCATCATGAGCGGCATCATGGATGCGGGTAAAGTTGTGCAGCACAACACAGGCTTTGATCACACATGTCACATTTGACGGCGACATTTGCATTGCTGTCATCAGGACCCTCCACTTGCTGGTCATGATGCCAAAGGCGCATTCCACCACTTTCCGTGCTCTGCCTAGCCAGTTATTGAAAATGCGCCTACGGTTATCCATGCCCCTCCGCGCATATGGACGCATGACATGTCTGCTGAGGGCAAAACCCTCATCTGCAACCATAACATAAGGAACGGGTGGACCGCTGGTGCCAGGGAGGATGCTAGGCTCGGGAACATCAAGTTGGTTAGACATTAGACGCTGGCCCATTCTGGACGAGCGAAAAATGCGGGCATCCGCAGAGCTTCCATAGGACCCGATGTCCACGATGGTAAAGCACAAATTACAGTCCGACAAGGCCAGCAAGACTATGGAAAAAAACTGCTTGTAGTTGAAGTATCGAGACCCAAAGTGGGGGGGTTTTTGGACACGGATGTGCTTCCCATCCAGTGCACCAATACAGTGGGGAAATTGAGTGTTGGTTTCAAACTGCTGGGCTATTCGAAGCCAGTGTTGGGCCGTAGGCTGAGGGATCACCCTGCTCTTCAATCTCAGCCACAGGACCACACAGGTTGCTGGGACAATGCCGGAAATAGTGGACACTCCAAGAAGGAATTCGAAATGAATGGAATGGTAGCTATTGCCAGTCACCAAAAATCTACAGGAAATCAGGAAAACAAACCACAAAGCCAACATGTTAGGTAGGACATGAAGCACCTAAAACAGTGTGTAACCTGGATAACGAAACAGCACATACCGTAAGGTGACAAGGAGACGCTCCTCTGGGGAAATACAGCGCCGCATGTTGGTGCCGAACCAGCTCCAGCAGCATATCAAAGGCAGGCACAGACAGGCGGCAAAAGGAGCGAAATTTTTCGGGGTGACGACGGAGGTCAGCAAAGAGGGTATGAAAATGCCCTTTAGAGGTGCGTTGGGCCACTATTGGGTGAACCCACATCCTACCTGATCTCCGCCGGTGTGGCCATAGAATGCTACCGCGTTGGCCAAACCTCCGGGATACCATCCATGCTAATAGGACACGGGCCAGAGAGCTAGGTGGCATCAATGCAGTGTGGCATACAAAGTAACCGCAAATACTGGTTTGAACACTGGGTTGCACCAAAAGCACACAAATGAAGAAACACAGGTGCACACATCAAGCAGGGGTGTTGCTTTCTTGGCCTTTTTGTATGCTGGCGTAAACAGAACAGCTGCGTGCGTTTTTTACACGCGCAGGAAAAACGCATGTCTTACGTGCGTAATACACGCACACATGATTAAAATACGCATGGCACACGCTGTTGACACGCGCACAAAACGCTGCGTTTTTTGCGCGCGCAAAAACGCAACGTTCGTCTGAATCTGCCCTATATGATATAAAAAAAGAGAGTGTATTTGCAAAATCCCTATTACTGAAAAAAAAAAGTAAACCAATATATATTAGCCCATAATGGACAAGATTGTGGTATGCGATGTGAGCATTTACTGATGCATATGCCGAATGTGCACTGCAAATGCAGTGTGAATGGACCTTTAGACAACCTTTTTACACAACCCCTCAGTTGGGTAAAGCAGAAATCCAGTGTAAGGAGCGACTCTACCTTTGCAGGACTTTTCATATTTGTGTCTTACACTGACGTCCGATTTGCTGTCCGATTTGCTGTCTGATAACAGCAGATTGTGGTAGGAGCTCAACAGAAGGCCCCCTGAGGTTAGCATATTGCTAAGGTTGTCCTTAACCCCTTCCTGCTCCGCTCATTACTATTACAACAAGCTGAGCAAATTGTTCGTGCTCAGCTCAGTAACAGTATGGTGCAGGTGAAATCCAGCGCCATTCCCAACCCCCGACACATTTATGAGTTGTGATACCTGCTGTATCGTACAGTAGTTATCACAGCTCATACCTCAGGGATCGATAGCAGTGGTTTACGCCGATTGACCCCTTAAATGCGGCGCTCAATAGCAATCACCAAAACTTAAGGGGTTACAATGCCATCGGCGACCTTGCGACGCAATTGCGGGGTGCCGATGGTTGCTATGGTAACCGGAGAACTAATAATAACCACTGGGTCTGCCATCTGCAGAAGGCGATTACATAAGTATTGTAAGATATTATAACAGCGATCGGACAGTTGGACCTTTGGGGTCCTGTGGTGGTGGTGGTGGTTACTTGTTGTTGCTGTATCTTGGACCGTTTATGGGTCAGTTTAGTGGTACTTTTTAGTCCATGTGTCCTTAGGACATGTTTATTATGTCATCACGAACTTGAGGTTTGTATCCCATATTTTTTGTGAAGGTTTTTTCTTTAGTAGTGTATCTAGCCTTATAGGGGATGTTGTTCCCAGTAACATATATTTTTGTGCCACTTGGGAAATCTCTCTACTTTGTGACTTTTGCCTGATCAAACCGAGTTGTGATACATTGTTTGCACCATATAAATAACTATATATTTGATATTGTGTATTTTCTGACCACCACTGCAATCCTTTGTTTTAGATTATTTTAACTGTTTTTATGAGATTATATTATATTATCTGTATATATTGCACTAATAAAGATATTTTGTTATTGACCAAGTGTCGTTTTGCTATATGGTTTTGTGGTATACATTTGTAGGTATTTGACAGGTATAATACCCTGCAACACATAAGTATTGTAGGATATTATAACAGCGATCGGACTGTTGGACCTTCAAGTCCCTAGTGAGACGAAAAAAAAAAGTAAACATTTTTTTTATACAAAAATAAAAAAGTACGAATTGAAAGTAATAAATTTAAAACTCACCCTTTTTCCATTATCAAGAACTTAATTATTAGAAAAAATAAATAAACTATACGAATTGGCATCGCCGCATCCGTAATGGTCTGAACTATAAAAATATTATGTAATTTATCCAATGCAGTGAACGCCATAAAAATAAATAATAAAAAACGATACCAGAATTGCTATGTTTTTGGTCATCAAAATTTTTTTTTATAAAAAGTGATCAAAAAGTTGCATGTATCCAAAAATGGTACAAATAAAAAGAAATATAGCTCGAATTGCAAAAAACAAGCCCTCATACAGCTCTATCGACCAAAAAATAAATAAAAAATGTATGGTCCTCAGAATGTGGCAACAGAAAAAATACATTCTTTTTACAAAATAAATGTTATTGTGCAAATAGTTGTAAAACATAAAAAAGCAATATAAATTTGGTATCGCCAGAATCGTACTGACCCGCAGAATAAAGTAAATATGTAAATTATAGTACACGGTGAACGCTGTAAAAAAAAGAATAAAAAACAATAGCAGAATTGCTGTTTTTTAGTCACCACGCTTCTCAAAAAATAGAATAAAAAGTGATCAAAAAGTTGCATGTATCCAAAAATGGTACCGGTAAAAACTACAGATTGTCCTGCAAAAAATAAGCCCTCACACTGCTCTGTCACAAAAAAGAAGTTATGGCTCTCAGAATATGGCGACGCAAAATGTGCAGAGTGCAATCCAAAAGGGGGATAAGATCGGGCACCATTTATCAGTGTGACACAGGCCACAGAACTGCGGATTATTATTTATTTACCACATTATTATATCCTCTTATTATATACTGATGTACTCCGCACAGCTTACATATGCCCCCAGATTATAAACTGAAATACCAGCAAAACCCCAAACAGAAAAATTACTGAGCAAAATCTGTGCTTCATAAACCAAATGGCGCTCCCGCCATTCTGAACCCTTCAGTGTGTCCAAACAGCAGATCCACATCCACATATATGGCATTGCCATACCCGGGAGAAACGGCTTAACAGTTTATGATGTATTTGTCTTCAGGGGCACAAGCTGGGTATAACATATTGTGCACTAAAATGGCATATCAGCGGAAAATCCACTGCACATTTTTCTAGTAAAAATAGTAGTATTGGGTCATACTCACTGCACCCCTTAATAAATGCTTTGAGGGGTATATTTAAAAAAATGGGGTCACTTCTTGGAAGTTTGTTTTACTATTTGACCTCAGAGCCCTGCAATTGGGGGCAAACTATGGAAAAATCACTAACATAGACCTCAAATGTGCATGGTGCTCTTTCACTCCTATCATCTAACACCAATGCAGCAAAATCTGCGCTCCTACAGCCAAATGGCGCTCCTTCTCTTCAGAGCCCTGCCGTGTGCCCAAACAGCTGTTTAGGGCCACATATGGGATATTGCTGTACTCAGGAGAAATTTAGTAAAAAATTGTGTGGTGTTTTTTTCTCCAATTACCCCTTGTAAAAATAAAACATTTAGAGCTAAAACAGCAATGTTTCGGGAAAAATTTAATTTGTAATTTTCACTGCCTAATTCTAATAAAATCTATGAAACAGCATTGGGGTCAAAATATTCACTACCACCCTACAGCTGCATGCCAAACGGGGCACCTGCCATTCTGAGCCCTGCCGTATGTCCAAATAGCAGTTTATGACAACATATGGGGTATTATGCTACTTGAGAGAACTTGATTTAAAAATGTTGGTGTTCTTTTTCTCTTTCATTCTTTGTGAAAATGAAAAATGTTTAAATTTTAATTTCTATGACCTAATTTCAATAAATTCAGCAAAACACCTGTGGGGTTAAAATGCTCACTATACCGTTAGATGAATTACTTGGGAGTGTAGATCCGAAATGGTGTCTTTTTGGGGATGTTTCCTATGTTTTGGCACCACAAGACCTCTTCAAACATGACATAGTGCCTAAAATATATTCTAATAAAAAGGAGGCCCCAAAATCTAGTAGGTGCTCCTTTGCTTCTGAGGCCTGTGCTTCAGTCCACTAGGGCCACATGTGGGACATTTTTAAAAGCTGCAGAATCTGAACAATAAATATTGAGTTAAGTTTCTCTGGTAAAACCTTCTGAGTTACAGAAAAAAAAATGGATTATAATGGAATTTCTTTAAAAAATATATATATATTTGTAAATTTCACCTCCAAAATGTTAACTAGTAACTATTTTGTTTTGTATTACTATCTGTCTTAGAAGCAGATACACTCAAATTTAGAAAAATCGCAATTTTTCAAAAATTTCTCTAAATGTAGGTGTTTTTCACACATAAACACTAAAGGTATTGACCAAATTTTACCACTAACATAAAGTACAATGTGTCACGAGAAAAAATTCTCAGAATCGCTTGGATAAAGAATAGCATTCCAAAGTTATTACCAGATAAAGAGACACAGGTCAGATTTGAAAAATGGTGTCTGAGCCTTAAGGCCCAAACTAGGCGGCGTCTTTAAGGGGTTAAAGTGGTTTTACATCTCATAAAGTGGGGGAATACAATTAGGATATGCCATCACTTTCTGATCGTGGAGTTCTGACTGCCATGACTACTTGATGTTTAGTAAAGCCAATCCCTGTCTTTACAGTTTACCAAATGGGCCATCAATGGTCTAAGAAATGACCCAGATGAAGAGACTATGAAGAAATTCTTCGGTTCTCTTGACTATAAATGCAGCAGAGATTGTGGTATCCATAAAAATATAATGCAGCGATTTTTAATGAATACATATGGTTGTTGGCCTTCTACCCTCTCTGGTAGGCCTATGATATATATAATTTACGCTGCATTCGTTCACATCAGATACGACCGTCTTGTCTCAGGATGTCTCGATCGATTCTTACCCCCTCTAGTACCTTTCCAGGACATGGTTCATGAGGTAATGGCTGCCCACAGCTGTTCTGATACCTATTACAAGCTGGTGGGGGAATTGTGAAGCAGTATGTATTCAGGATTGTAAGGAGTAAGAGGGCTGAGCACAGGAGATGCAGCATGTAGCGTGTTCTTACTGGTGCACAGTCACATCCTCTAATGGGGGTTTTTATTAAAATTCAAAATTAAAATGATGTATTTTCAGATAATATAAATTATTTCCCCCATGTCACACAGACAGAAATGATAATTTATCACCTATAAAGAATTCATCAGAGTACGTTCCCATTAAAAACTACAATTTCATTTATTTTCAATAAAAAAATTCTCTATACAGTAAAGCAATTGATGAAAATACCCGGAAAAAATTAGCGCTCACAGATCACACTAAACTTTTCTAGAGGTACAAATCATACAATATCATCAAATTCATATTCCCAATACAAGTTATAATAACCTGAATAAGATTATCACTATCTCCCTGCTGTGTGCACTGATGTTCTCTAAAAAGAGTCCCATATCAGTTTGCAGGTTAAGAGAAGTATATATCAATAGGTAACATACCCCAGGTGGATCTGCAGCGCTACCCCAATGTACGTTTCGCTTCAGCTTCGTCAGGAGAGTGAAATGATAATTTATCAGATGTTCAGCAGCTGCAGATCCTTACAGATTGTAATAACTATACACACACTAAACCGACTGTGAGAGATGAACATTACAAGTTCTATGCACCACCAGTGACCCATATGCCCGACTTTTATCATATATTATGGGATTTAATTCTATTCCTGAGCTGTAATCTTGGCAGTGCTGGGTAAGAGTCTGACCACAGACAAACATTATGAATATAGAAATTGCATTAAAAATGTACATAAAAATCAAACAATAAAATGAATGGTGAAGCCATACTGATATATGTAAATGATAAGTGTGGTCATAAAAGCAGCTCACACCGGGTATATCTATTGTGATGTCACTACTATAAAAAATTATAGTAAATCCATATTGAAATATGCAAATTATTGGTGTGGTCATAAAAGCAGCTCACACCGGGTATAGCTATTGTGATGTCACAGAGCGTAGGTATATACTATGGTGCTGGCCACAGATCTGTCACTCATCAGTTGGATGTGACCGGTAAGTTCTCTACCAATGCTACATCTGTACTTCTCGCTAATCAATTTGTTTTATTAGGAACATTGAATTATTCAATTTCTAGAAGATATTGTGTGATAGTGGTAGTAATATGGTATTAGTATTAGTGTGCAATTAAATTGCTCAAGTATCTTAGATGTGCAGGGTAAATGCACAAAATTTGAGCTCCCTTATTATCATTATGTCTACCACTTGTAAAGGAGAAATTTCAATATGGTCATATTCGAGGACTGTATATTAGGGGACTATATTTCCTTATATTAGTGTAGGTTCACCAGAAAAAATTATAAACAATTTAATTAAATTCTGAAATTTGATCAATTGATATAAAAATTATTTGGTGGGGAATTGATACTGGTCTGGGGATATTTGTCATGGTTTGGGCTAACATCCATGGCTTTGTAACGGGAAGTACAACAAGCTTATGATGGTGTAACGGGTCAGCTGTCCACATCCTTTTGGCCACATAGTGTACCTTGGGTTTATGTATTGTGATGTCACTACTATTAAAAATAATGATAAATCCATATTGGAATATGCAAATTACGGGTGTGGTCATAAAAGCAACTGACCCCGGGTACAGCTATTGTGATGTCACAGAGCATGGGTATATACTATGGTGCTGGCCACAGATCTATCACTCATCAGTTGGATGTGACCGGTAAGTACTCAATCAGCGCTACGTCTCTAGATGAGTCTCATCTATCAGTTTCTTTATGAATATTCTATTCTTAGGTATAATTCTGCTGTGTATGCCATTTAAAGTTTAGTTTATATTTGGAATACTTATACTAATTTACTAAGACGTTGCTAAATGGCAATATGGCGGCCTGTGACTTCTGCTCCATAGACAGAATGCAGCTTGCAGACTGAAATTGGCATCTGTATTCTGCTGGTAAATTGATAAAGCAACCACAAAGAAAGGGAATGTGAATGTCCCGCAGCCCTGAGAACTTATTATTAGTTTATAATAGGAGTAATTCTCATAATAAATATTTACTAGGGAATTACTAATCATGCATTTTAGGTTCTCTACTTATGTAAATACACTATTATTATTAATAATTACTAGTATAAAAATATTAGGGAAGTGATTTAATACTAATCCTCAATAGCAATTGTCATTTTTAATTAATTAATTCATTCATTCATTAATATATATATAATGTAATATTGTCTATAACAAATTACAGAGGTTCTAAATTATGGTTAGTATCTCATATAATAATTACATAAACCCCGGAAATGTCATACTGTGTCAATTCAACAACCAATACATTGTTCCAACATCCAGACCCCAAGCAATGTCATTCACAGGTGGTCCAAGAACCCAAGACCCCAAGCAATGTGATCTTCAAACACTTCTGATTGACCAGATCCTGTACTTGGAATGCCGCTTTTATAACTAATTTCTCCAGCTGGTTCCCTCAGAGTTTTTTCGCTAACTATTTCTTTCTCTGGTCATTCTAGATCTTGCTGTTGGATTGACACTGTTGGATTACTGTGTTGCTTTTACGGTCAGCGATTTGTCCTATTTTCAGAGAACTAGAGGCGATTAGTTAAATTCAATCTTTAC
Source organism: Rhinoderma darwinii (assembly GCF_050947455.1). NCBI lineage: Eukaryota > Metazoa > Chordata > Amphibia > Anura > Rhinodermatidae > Rhinoderma > Rhinoderma darwinii. The sequence continues at coordinate 97,189 of NW_027461949.1, read as the reverse complement.
TGCCTCCTGGTTTTCTACCACGGACATTGGTACAGTTTTGCACCCGGGGCATTAAACAACCATGCCCTTTTGGAGAAAAACAAAAAAATATCATGTCTCTCAGATTCCTGATAAAGGAAATCTGATGAAAGAGATACCAACTATGGAAGAGCCTAACATCTCGCTCCAGAAGTTTTCTATCATCAAAGATATGGCAGCCGAAAAATCCAGCGATCCAAGTCACAGCAAACCTTGTGACATTGGCTCAAAGAACACCAAGAAGAGCGCAATCAGGAGCTTGGGCAGCAGCGCTGTGATTGGCGCTAAAGAACTGGATCGCTGTTTCCCAAATAGACGGCTGAGATTATACGTTGCCACCTGGAATATGGAGGGGAAGTAATGTACAATATCTATTGTGACCCATCAGTGTGTCTGATCTACAGTTGGATAAATTGGGTCAGTAACCATGTGTCTTTAGTTTGCAGTTGGATATCACATAGACATATTATATCCTACCCTAGGCCCAAATTTGCTAAACATTTGGGCCAATCACTGTTGCTGCACACACTGCAAACTGTCAAACTAATAACCTATGTCTTTGGAATGGCAATACCTCCGATCCTAAGACTGCAGCCCTGGCCATCGTCTATAAAGACTAAAATCCAATTCGATCAGATAGAATTTTTTGTAGGTGATATAGAAGATGTCAGTTTGGTTGGTGCTCTGTGTATACATTATTAATATCTTCATATTTTGAGCAGGAGTTCCCACAAAATCTAGAGGATCTGCTGTTGCCATCAGATGACACCAAAGACATTTATGTAATTGGCGTTCAGGAAGGATGTCCAAACAGGTAAGTCTTCTCAGGTTGTCTTACAACAGTCTATGTCTGCAGATGGACTACAGGTCGGCTGATTGAAATTCTCTCTCGACCTTCTACTTAGTATAGGATCGCTCCTTAATTTTCCTATTTAACCCCAGAGGTTATAATATTGATTGTTAAATAGATGAGTTGAGTATTTTAATCTGGTGTCATTTATTAATATGTTAACTTGAAATTGTGTCTTCTTGTAGACGGGAATGGGAGATAAAATTACAAGAGACCCTTGGTCCGCACTACGTGCTATACCACTCATCCGGGCTCGGAGTCTTGTATCTCACCATCTTTATTCGACGGGAGCTGATCTGGTTCTGCTCAGGTAAGATTGACTTTCTTACATCTACATAATAAGTCCTAATTGAAGTCATTAGTTGGAACTTCTTATTTAGTCATTAGAACTAGATGTCTGAGAACCCAACTCTCAGATTCTTCACTGTGGAGTATTGGAGATCTGAGAGTTTACTCCACAGTTACAAAGTGTGAAATGATGTTGTAGTAATATTTCCAGCGTTTAATAGGAAAATATCTCTGTATCATTGTTGCATGTTGTACTATTAACCACTGACCCTTCTTCTTGTGTTTCATTTCTTATACAGAGGTAGAGCACACCCATGTAACAACCAGGCTATTCCACCATGTAAAAACTAAAGGAGCCTTGGGTGTTGCCTTCACTGTCTTTGGGACATCATTCCTGTTTATTAATTCCCATATGAGATGTAAGTATGTCCGATATTAATATGTGACTATGTACAGTTTTACTGTGTATAAAAGTGCTGCTGTTTCATAAAAAACTATAATATATGAGATGATATGAAAAGATCTGTACTATTAATGTTTTGGTGCAAAATGAAAGGTTCTTCCTTATTTGGTCAAACTTCTTCTAATCCATCAAACTTATTCTTTGTAATGAGAGACAAGTAATAGTGGAAGGATTAACGGCCTAATGTCCTTTACAGACTATTAGGCTGGGTTCACACGACCTATTTTCAGACGTATTGGAGGCGTTTTACGCCTCGAAATACGTCTGAAAAAAAAAGCTTTGAATACGTCGGCAAACATCTGCCCATTCATTTCAATGGGTTTGCCGATGTACTGTGCCGACGACCTGTAATTTTACGCGTCGCTGTCAAAAGACGCAAATAACAGCCTCGTCAAAGAAGTGCAGGACACTTCTTGGGACGTAATTGGAGCCGTTTTTCATTGAATCCAATGAAGAACAGCTCCAAATTACGTCCGTAATTGACGCCTCGCAAAATGCGAGTACGAGCAATTACGTCTGAAATGCAGGAGCTGTTTTCTCCTGAAAACAGCTCTGTAATTTCAGCCGTAACTGACGTTATCGTGTGCACATACCCTAATAGAAATACTGTATCCTCTGTCAAGAAAATGATTGTGTCTTAGATTTACAGTAACAAAAATATCAGTGTGTCTGGTGTACAGAGTGCGGACCCACATCATGGAACTCCACCAGTCTCATCTTCTAAAATGTCAATAGAAATCCTATTAAAATAAATACTATTTGCAGAAAATTAATTGTTGAGGGAACATTCAGACTACACAGCCCAAGAAGTAGATATGATACCTAGATAATATATGATAAAGAAACCTATTGTCAGAGAAAACTTAAATATGGTGGTTGTCCTAAATTCCAGGAGGTCATATTTACTGATATGTATAATTTTGGTTGGCAGTTGGGGCAGTCCACAAGAGGATCCAGGACTATAAAACCATCACCGAGGGTCTCCGTCTGCCTCAAATTATTCCGGAAAGAATAAACTCCAATGCCTGTGAGTATTACTTATGTGGTTGAACCTATCGATTCCTTTATTTATCTCCATTGAGTCTAATGCAGTCACGTGGTCTAATTGTGTCCTGTGTTTATCTCATTCTACAGTGGACGTCACCAGCCGCTTTGATCGGGTTTTTTGGTTTGGGGACCTCAATTTTCAACTAAAAGAGGACAGAAAAAACGTGGAATCTCTTCTGAAAAACATTAAAGGAAGAGATATGTCCAGTCTCCTCAAACACGACCATCTGAATGAAGCCAAGAACAACGGTACAGTTACTAGTAGACAGATCTCTATCACTCCTCAGCCATTACCACATACACCTCAACAGATCAATACAAATCACTGTCATGATGGTGGATATGTTCACCACATTCTTATATAGTCCTACATCTCTTGCACATGTTTTTAATACTGACATGTTTTTTTTTCTTTTAACTTAAGGTTCCATATTTGTAGGGTTTAAGGAGCACACCATTGAATTCCTTCCTACATACAAGTTCGACATTGGCACAGACACCTACGATACATCAGAAAAGCAGAGAATTCCATCATATACGGTAAGATATCTTATTTCCAGGTCTACAGAGCTAAAGAAACAATAGATGTCATGGATAGATTTTCAAACCTTAAATGCAAGAAAGTCTCAAAATTTATATTACTTAAATAAAATAGGCCGAAATGTTCAGTCTATGATGCTATGAGGTTTATAAATAAATGATAATATGATTGCACTGATGATATTTGTTATTTTCATGACCTCTACAGGACAGGGTGTTGTTTAAGAGCCAATACGAGGGAGATGTGCGAGTCCTGAGATACGACTCATGCCCTGTTTTGAAGACCTCAGACCACCGACCCGTTTTTGGCATCTTTGAAGTAAAGCTCAGACCTGGTTCAGATAAGTAAGTCATGTCCATGTTGTTGGTATGATCCTTTCAGTAGCCGCCATTACTACATGGGCCTTATAGCAGAGCTCACACTTTGGGGCAGGTGGCTGTATACCTGGGTGACAGTACTGGAGTAATATAGGAGGTGAAACTAAACAATTATTGTGTGGTTACCCGCTAACATTATCATATGTCTTACATCAGTATATTTCTCATTCCAGCATCCCATTGGCTGGTGGACGCTTTGACCGCAAGATCTATTTGAAGGGCATTAGGAGGTTAGGACAAAAAAAGTAGCTGCGTCTGTTCATGTCCTGACAGCACATAAGGTGAGAGCATTGTACTTGTCTAGTATTTTTGCTGTGAGAATGTTCTTCCATCTCTTAAGTCTTCCTCTGAATCTGTAATTTAATTTATCAACCAACATAAAGAAATTGTAAATAAGTCATTCTATCTTCTAGTTACATTTTCTTGTTTTCAGATATTTTTTTAATTTCTAAATGAAGGTTGTGGGTTTTAGAGGAAAACTGTAAGCGTGTATGTAGTATAACAGATTGGTGGGAATTTATTAAGACTGATGTTTCTTACACCGGTCTTAATATAAAAAAAACGTAAACAAAATGTGCCTAATTTATGAAAACGCCCGCACCTTAATAACTAATAATACATGTTATTATGATAAATGTGTTGGCCGCTGATGGCTCTGCTCCTCCAGCTACTCTCTGTCCACTTTTTAGAAAAGTGCCGTAAGCGCAGAAACTACACAGATCACAATTTTTACCGCAAATTGTGACTTTTGTTCCGTTTATAACTTTTCTACGTAAAAAAAACTGGCATAGAAAAGTTAAAAAATGTCCCCATTTGAAGTGTCTTAAAGAATCCTGCCACTAGGATGGATGGATAAACTGTATTTTATGGTGCATTAGCGTCTAAGCAAACATGATAGATACAAGGAACATTGTTATGGATGTAAGACATTACTTGGCATCTTGCAGGACTCCTAAGGAACATTTACCATCTCAGGTGCATAAAACAATGATTCCACCTTTGTGAACATCAGAAAGTTCCTGTAACATCCTGAACAGCGCAGCTTTAGATCAAACCCACCGCTTGGATCAACCATCTTCAAGGTTTGTAGTGTAACCCCCAGGATCTAATAGGAAAATCCGCAATAAAACATCTTCTATATTTTGTGCCTGCTAAGAAACACACATTAGTAGAGCATTAATAGCAAATATTTCTCTTGCAGCATAAACATCAATTCCGCGTTATATCTGGCGAGAACAGCGCTCCCTGTCACCGGAGGAGCCGCCATCGTTGCTGATAGAAAGAAAGGTAAGTTCCTCTAGATATGTCCTCTCTATATTTGTTAAGCAGCCTGAATAATGAATATTTAATAGGGTTGTGGGCTTCTCCCCCCAGAGCAAGTCAGCAGATATCAACAGAACATCAACATAAATGCCAATAACAACCAAGGGCAGAACCCGCCATCTTACAAGTATCCCAATGGCGAGACTTAAAATTGTCTACATCTGTCACGGAAGAGACATCAGTGTGGTTACCGGGGCATCAATGTCACCCAGAAGACCAGGCCCAGAACAGGAGAATATGTCATCTCTTCCTGTGTCTCTGGAATACAGATTTACCACCCCTTACTGACATTACAGTATATACTGTGACATCTTCCATTGTTTTTGCTGGATCTTGTATAACATCATCTTTACCATCTTATATTTTGATCAACAAAAACCATAAATAAATCTTTAACATCAATCCATAAGTGTGACTGGTATTTATTAGTGTGTTCAGTGCCCGGCTGCAACTTACCACGGAGTATACAATTCACTTAACCGACTCTTCACAGCGCTATTTGTGTGACATCGCGTTTAATCCAGTGGTAGGCGACAGGACATTGTAAAATATGTACACAATAGAGAGAGTATGGAACGTGCCGCCATATGTACTGGATTAGATCATATGTTGGAAAAAAAGTGACAGGAGATGTAAAACAGTGATATATTTGATAGTTGTTTAACCCCTTAACGCTCAGCGACGTAATATTCCGTTGTGCTGACCATCCCATCCCGTTCGCGCTCAGCGACGGAATATTAAGTCGCGGGAGTAACGGCCATTTCGGCCGTCTTCCCGACACATGCAGGAGCTGTGACAGCTGCTGTCTCGTACAGCAGTTGCCGCAGCTCCTACAGCAGGGACCGATCGCTGTGTCAACGCTGATTAACCCCTTAAAAGCCGCGTTCAATACTGAACGTGGCTTTTTAGGGGTTAAGCTACCATCGCAGGCCTGCTACACGATAGCGGCCGGCGATGGTGACTATGGCTACCGGACTCCTAACAATGGCGTACGGCTATGCCATCGACGGAAGCCTAGTGGGTCCTGTCAGTGAGTAGCTGACTGCTCTAATACACTGCACTACGCATTTACTAAATAAAAGTTTTAAAAGTAATAAAAGTAAAAATCCCCCTTTTTCCCTTATCAGTCCTTTATTATTAATAAAAAGATATAAACAAACAAATAAACTATACATAATTGGTATCGCCGCGTCCGTAACGGCCTGAACTACAAAAATATTTTGTTATTTATCCCGCGCGGTGAACGCCGTAAAATAAAATAATAATAAACCGTACCAGAATCACAATTGTTTGGTCACTTCACCTCCCAAAAAATGGAATAAAAAGAGATCAAAAAGTCGCATGTACCTAAAAATGGTCCTGATCGAAACTACAGTTCGTTACGCAAAAAATAAGTCCTCGCACGGCTTTATTGATGGAAAAATAAAAACGTTCTGGCTCTGAGAATAAGGTAACACAAAAAGTGAATGATTTTTTACAAAACATATTTTATTGTGCAAACGCCATAAGACATAAAAAAAAACTATAAACATCTGGTATCGACGTAATCGTATCGCCCCGCAGAATAAAGTGAATATGTCATTTATAGCGCACGGTAAACGCTGTAAAGAAAATAGAATAAAAAATCAATAGTTAAATTGCTGTTTTTTAGTCACCACGCCAACTAAAAATAGAATAAAAACTGATCAAAAAGCCGCATGCACCCCAAGAAAACTACAATGGATTCCTCAAGGGGTCTAGTTTCCAAATTGGGGTCACTTTTGGGGTGTTTCCACTGTTTTGGCACTATAAGACCTCTTCAAACCGGATATAGTGCCTAATAAAAAGGAGGCCTCAAAATCCACTAGGTGCTCCTTTGCTTCGGAGGCCGGTGCTTCAGTCCATTACCGCATTAGGGCCACTTGTGGGATATTTGTCAAAACTGCAGTATCTGGGCAATAAGTATTAAGTTGCGTTTCTCTGGTAAAACCTTTTCTGTTATAAAAAAAAATGGTATAAAAAGGATTTTCTGACAAAATAAAATAAAAATGCAAATTTCACCTCTACTTTGCTCTAAATTCCCGTGAAACACCTAAAGGGTTCATAAACTTTCTAAATGCTGTTGTGAATAGTTTGAGGGGTCTAGTTTCTGAAATGGGGTGTTTGATAGGGGTTTCTAATATATGGGCCCCTCAAAGCAACTTCAGAACTGAACTGGAACCTAATAAAATAAATAAATGAGGCAATACTTCGCTTCTTACATTATACTGATAATGAGCCGTGCCCACCCTGAGATGACCCCAGTTTTGACCGTTTGTATAAACGGAGACCCCTAATAGACCGTTTCAGTGCCCGGTTTTCCCAAGCATACACCCCCGAGAATTGTATTTCTATTGATGTGTCCTTGGTACATTTTAAAGGGAAGCTTCAATTCCGCCAGTACCTGCCGGGTAAGAGGGCAAGGTATGGCGTGAAGATGTGTTCGGGTACTAATCAGTCTCAACCGGCAGGGATAATACGCTGAGTTCGTACGAAAGGAATCACACCACACAGAGTCTGGTACAAAGCTCCTCACTCAGCATCAGGCGTCACTGATTTATTTATTACACACATTTGTTCTATATCTCCTTTCTCCTGGGGGTGGGTACATGTTATCACACTTTTATAAAAGCACGTATCACTGTAAGCCTCTTGTTACTTTGTGTCATCCTTGGATAGGTTCACCCTTATCTGGTCCTTTAGATATGTCTTCATAGTTCATAGTTTGTTCATACCAGGAAGTGACTTGTTATTTTATTAGTGCGTAGTCCCTGTTCAGGGGCCATCTTGCCACGTATACTTATCTAATCCTATTACTATTGCTTCATCACAATTATGTACACAACTCTATAGTCTATATTTTATTAAAGAAAGAAAATTATTATAAACATTAACTTCTGTCCACTCCATCCTTCACAGTCCCCCCTTTTATCATTATTTTCTTCATTTCTTAACCTAAGTGTGTCCGTGCTCTGGGAAAGGGGAGTAAAAGGATTTTTTCACCAGTTTGAGACGAGCCTCCCCTATTAGGAGACCCCCCTTTGTAGCTGGACTTAAAGAGTCGGTGCACACCCTACACTATCTATTCATCTTCAGAACAATAGTCTCGATAAAGGGTGGTTGTTTTCATGGATGGAGTTGGTAAAAGTCCTTCAATTTCTGAAGAAAACATAAAAGTGGGAGTTACTTCAGTTATAGTTTTAGTCATTAATTTCTTCATACATGGTAATACACAACAAGCAATAACTGCGAAAAGCACTAGAAAGATTAAGATTACAATCCCAATTTGGGCCAGAATTTTCTGCCATCCGGTTAACCATGAGAAATACTGATCCCATGGGTCTGTGAAACCTCAATTTCGTTTTAATTCCTCGGATAAAGAAACAATCTGTTTGATTGCCATGGTTACTTTGCCGTTTGGTCCTGTGTTATCTGGAATAAAAGTACGACAGGTAGTACCTATCATGGCACAAACGCCTCCTTTTTCTGCTAGTATCATATCAAGGGCCATACGGTTCTGGAAAGTCATAGTAGATGTGGGTCCTAACTGGTCAGCTAGACCTTGTAAAGCGTCCCTAGTATAGTTAACAAACCGTTGCTGGTTGTAATAGATATAATTTATCCAATCTACATTTTTGTTAGCTGTGATCATAGGGATTAATGATTCAAATCAAGCTGCTACCTGATCCCGGGCCTTGAATTCATCTGGGACCCCCCTTGGGACTCCTATAGCATCTATATACACATGGGGGTCAAAACTTCCTTTCAGATCTCTTTTTTCCCCTTGTAAATATGTGACTATTTTGAGAGATGGTCTCTTGGGTTTCTAACTGTATACCATTCAATACTCCTAAATATCTCTTAAAATTGTTATCAAGAATACAAAATATCTCCTATTTCTTATTTGGCTATTATTCATACATAATATCATCCCATCAGTTTCTTTTATTACAATCGTAGAGTTGAGCCTCTCCTTGTTGCATCTTTCATAAGTCTTATTTATCATTTCGTTTCTATTTTTACTGGTTGTATATTTCTGTCGATACTGTAAATCTGGTTCATAACAACAAAACCACAGCCCCGGCGTCTCTTCTTGTATGCTAATGTTGGCTGTTTTGTCTATGTGAAGGTACACAGTCCCTCCATGTGGTCCTTTTTTCCAAGTCCCTTCGGTTGTAGTCACATTTGTAGTATAACACGGGGCATTGGCCTTACATGTGTAGTTACCGTCCTTTCTATCCACTGTGGCATTCGCCCACCCTGTCCTGAACTGTTCCAGTGATTCTGTACTGATTACGTGTACAGGGGTAGCAGTTCTGCCTTTTTGTATAAGAGCACACGCAACAACCGCCGCAACAACCGCAAAGATCTTCATTCTTCTGGCTGAAGAACCTTTTTACAATGACTGGCGTGAATCCAGCTTGCCTTTCCTTCGAGCTTCACTGAGGTGCTTGTAACGAGTAGGACTTGAAAAGGACCATCAAATCTTGGGTCTAGACTTTTCCTCACGTGTCTTTTAACAACGACCCAATCTGCTGGTTCTAGCTTATACGTCAACTGAATCAGGACCTGGAATGGAAGCAAATACTTGTGCATGCACCTTGGTCAATTGTTTGTCAAGCGTTGATACATAATCTGTTAGTCTACCATACTGCATTTGGAGCACCTGTGGAAAATAACATCCTAATCTGGGAGCCGACCCAAATAAGATCTCATATGGGCTGAGACCTGTTCTTTTTGTGGGCGTGTATCTTACTGAGAACAAGGCTAATGGTAGACACTCGGTCCATGGTTTCCCGTTTTCTACCATTGCTTTTTGGATTTTCAATTTGAGAGTCCCATTTAGTCTCTCAACCTTCCCACTGCTTTGTGGATGGTATGGTGTATGTAGGGCTTGACTTATGCCTAGAGCTGACAACACATGGTTCATGATTTCACCCGTAAAATGAGTTCCTCTGTCGCTCTCGATCACCTCTGGAACTCCATATCTGCACACCACCTCGTTGATCAGTTTCTTTGCTGTGGCTACGGCTGTAGCTTTGGTTACTGGAAAAGCTTCTGGCCATCCTGAAAAGAGATCAATACAAACAAGCACATACTCCTAGGTACCAACTTTGGGTAGTTGAATATAGTCTATCTGCAGTCTCTGGAACGGATATATAGGTCTGGGTGTGTGCTTCTGTGGTACTTTTACAGTTCTTCCAATATTATGTGTTGCACAGATCATGCATCCTTGTGTAAAACTGCTGGCCATCACACTAAACCCTGGGGCATACCACACCTTGTTTACCAAGTCCATCATTGCCGTTTTTTATTGGTGTGTCTCTCCATGTGTTATCTGGGCCATCATTGGGAACATTGTCTTAGGCAGGCACAGTTTATTCTGGCATTGCCAGAGGCCATCTTTTCGTAGCGTTGCTCCTTGGGCCGTCCACTTGTCTTTTTCTTCTTTTGTTGCTTGTCCTTGAAGTTTTTTGCCGTAGTTCCGGGCTTACAGCTGGTCTTGTTTCCTCTGGATCTTTTATCTGACATACGGCTGCTAACACGGGTAGCTTCTGTGCTGCTTGCTTTGCCGCTTCGTCTGCCAGGGCATTTCCTTTTGTCTCTGGTGAACTCACCTTAGTGTGAGCTTTTATCTTTACTACTGCTACTTCTGTGGGTAACATCAGGGTCGCCATCAAATATTTTACAAAGTCTGCATTCTTTACAGGTGTACCTGCAGAGGTCAAAAATTGTCTTGCCCTCCATATGGGGCCATAATCGTGTGCAATCCCAAATGCATATCGAGAGTCAGTGTATATATTTGCTGTCTTTCCTTCTGCATGTTGGCATGCTGCTGCCAGGGCCTTAAGCTCCGCTTCTTGTGCTGAGCGGGACGCTGGTAAGGAGGCTGCTTCTAGGACTACATCTTCGGTGGTTACTGCATATCCTGTAAGAAAAGATCCTTCTACAAAATACCTTGAACCATCCACAAAGAGTATTTAGGTCTGGGTTTTGGAGTGGGGTATCTTTTACATGTGCGAAGCCCACTGTTTCCTGGGCCATAAGGGCCATACAATCATGTTCATCAGTTTCAGACAAAAATTGTGACCATACTTTACCTACGTCTTCTCCCCCCTTGCTCCAAAGGCAGTAAGGTAGCTGGGTTCAATGTAGTACAGCGGTGTAAAGTAACCTGCTCAGGGAGAAGAAGCGCACAGGTTAATCTCAAATGTCTTGCAGTGGACAAATGCGTAGGTTGTACTTGAGTTAGAATAGCAGTAATATATATATCATGTGGTGGAAATGCCAGGACCAAATCTGAGGCCTTGTTTAACATTGAATTTACAGCAATGATAGCTCTCACACATGATGGGGAACCTCGGGCCACAGGGTCTAGTCTAGCTGAATAATATACTATCGGGCTCTGCTGTGGTCCATGACTTTGTGTGAGAACCGCAGTGTCATGTCCATTTTGTTCAGTACAGTACAAAGTATATGCTTGCGTAGAGGTACTCCATGGATTGGTGTCACAAGCCGCTACCAAACACAACTCCTCCTCATTCAGCTGATAATCCAGAATACTTTGAGAATCTCACTTTTATCAGGTTCTGCAAATACTTGATTAATACAAAAACAAATAAAAATAAAACATTCCCAAAAACTTTACATCAAATTAACAATGTCCAGACAAGTTTTGTTTTGCCTTCTCCCTCATCTAAATCCATAAAGACTCGTGTGAGTGATGTCACCTCGCCTCCTGTGTAACTTTGCTGGAGGGGGATGGTCTCTTACACATAAACCAAAATTGTACCTGATCAGTTCCTTCACCCTTCCCCCCTTTGTGGACTCTGCGAGAGTGATGTAGCAGAGTTCACAACTACATCTCAACATAACACTAATTTAACCCCTTGTAATGTACAACAGCCTGAAACAAAAATGACTTTTTCCTGACAAACATTTGATCTTTACCATGACATAACTCATGTGTGAAATCAAAAACAAAACAATTGTAGTTAGTTATTCAATAAAACAGAAAATATTATCTCTGATCACATTAATTACTGCAAACCAATAAACAGTATATAAAAATAGGGAACGGTGGGGGGCACATACATTTTCAAAACCCCGTGTCTCACAGTATCTGTAGTTTAATACATCTGAATTAACATCAAAACACATGAAATCTGATCACATCATAACACATAAATATCGTAACTTTTATAACCAACAGCGCTTGCGCAAAAGAGAAGAAATGTATTTAGGTTTGTAGACATTACTGATATATATATATCTCAGCAGTGCATATTGAGATCCCTCTGTCTCATCAGCCCTGCAGACTGCACCCAGTCAGCCCCCCTCCTCCTCCTCTCAAACACAGCACACTTTAGGGGGGAGGGAGGTCACAAACTCGCAGCTTCTCACAATCTTAACACTTTCAATGCCGGCAAAACAACATACGTATCTGCAATCATTTATCACACCATTGTACAGGAATTATCTACGTTAATGTTTAACCGTACAATCTGACGGCCACCATCTCTATATTATGATGACGTGTTGTTTCATCAGTGAACTAAAACTGGAACTTCTGTAAATAGAAAAAACACTACAAATGACAAAATTAACAAGGTGATTATTTCATACTGATTTGGTTGGGCCGGGCGTGGCCACATCCTACGGAGGGGGCTTATAAAATCCACCTTCTTGTGTGAGTACCGGATATAACGGAACAACAGGTTTAGGTGTACCAAGATGGCCTCCTGGGGCGGGGAGTGGTGCCGAAGGCGTGGCATATATGGGAGGATCGGGGCGTGGAAAGTGACATGATACACAATATTCAACTTGGGGCGGGTTCTGTTAACCACAACTGGGACACTCCCACGAAGTTAGAATTCCACCGTCGCCATTATAGGGCGGTGGCTGGACACGTTCTTTGTAATACACATATTTGATGATTTTACCCTTTCTGTCTCGTATTTCTTGCTCAGTAAACTTGTCTTTAGTTATGGCTATGGCTGTTCTTTGCCAAGCTAATGCTTCATCTAACTTTCCTTCGTCACTTAATCTTCCCTTGTTTTCCCTAAGAGCTGCAGCCCATTCTTCCATCTATAAATATGCCACCTATGTGCATAACTTTCTTACTATTTTCTACATTCTTCTTGCCTTCTCTTTTTTCTACTATCTCTTTTGCGGTTAATGAACCACATTCCTTTGCCTGTCTCTTTGTTTTAAACACATTAAACATACTGTTCTATATTTAACACCGTCCTGAGAATGAAACCTTATTCTCGATGTTTCTGAACACAAAACACAATTTTTTTTTTATTTTTTTTTTAACACAATTATAACTGACTGTCTGTCTCTGTCGTCTTAATGGTATCAACCTATACCCTGCGACCAATTAAATTATTACACTTACACCTGTCGTCTTAATGGTATCAACCTATACCCTGCGACCAATTAAATTATTACACTTACACCTGTCGTCTTAATGGTATCAACCTATACCCTGCGACCAATTAAATTATTACACTTACACCTGTCGTCTTAATGGTATCAACCTATACCCTGCGACTATTTGTCTCTGTCGACTTAATGGTATCAACCTATACCCTGCGACGAATTAAATTATTACACTTATACTTATCACCTATGCCGGCGAGACGCGACTATCTATACTATGATTCTTGGAACCACACAGCGGGTTAACTCTCTGTCGCTGAGAGTGTGGCCGGGATCGACTCCAAATACCTCGGTATCTTATCACCTGCTCACTCTCCCACACGGATAAGAGCCAATATTCATAAACATGAACTTAACCTTACCGTGTTTTATTTGAAGCTGATCAGACTTCCTGGGAGCGTGGCTGGTGATTCGATGTTGAGGCGTCTCAACCGGCAGGGATAATACGCTGAGTTCGTACGAAAGGAATCACACCACACAGAGTCTGGTACAAAGCTCCTCACTCAGCATCAGGCGTCACTGATTTATTTATTACACACATTTGTTCTATATCTCCTTTCTCCTGGGGGTGGGTACATGTTATCACACTTTTATAAAAGCACGTATCACTGTAAGCCTCTTGTTACTTTGTGTCATCCTTGGATAGGTTCACCCTTATCTGGTCCTTTAGATATGTCTTCATAGTTCATAGTTTGTTCATACCAGGAAGTGACTTGTTATTTTATTAGTGCGTAGTCCCTGTTCAGGGGCCATCTTGCCACGTATACTTATCTAATCCTATTACTATTGCTTCATCACAATTATGTACACAACTCTATAGTCTATATTTTATTAAAGAAAGAAAATTATTATAAACATTAACTTCTGTCCACTCCATCCTTCACAGTTGTATAAGCTGTGCGAGAGTGCATCAGGGTATACGTACAAATTTAGGATATATGAAGGGAAGGACACCAGTATTCAGCCCCCAGAATTCCCCCCCCCCCTTTTTAATGCAAACATTTTTGGGATTTGGTGCACCCACTGCTGGACCAGGGTTACCAACTCTACCTGGATAATTTTTATACCAGCATCCCACTCTACAAGTGCCTCGCTTCCAGAAGTCCGGCGGCATGCGGCACTGCTAGAAGAAATCTGAGAGGCCTCCCTAAGACTCTGCTTGGCAAACACCCAGAAGGGGTGAGAGCAAGGCACAATCCAGCAGCAACATATTGTGTGTCAAGTACAAGACAAGAGAGATATCCTTGTATTGACAACAATACATGCCCACACCAGTACCCATGTACCTGTACGAGGTACCAGTACAGAGACCCCCAAACCAGACTGCATCCTGGACTACAATAGGTACATGGGAGGGGTGGACTTGTCAGATCAAGCCCTGAAGCCCTACAGCGCCATGCGGTGTGGTATGAGAACCTGGCCGTGCACATCATACAGATGGCATTATACAATGCGTACGTGCTACGTCGATGTACAGGCCAGAGGGGAACTTTCCTGGAATTTCAAGAGGTGGTTATCAAGAAACAAATTTTTAGGGACCGGGAAGGGGGGGGGGGGTTTTCCAGTACTTCTGCAAGCGAGGCCACACGCATCGTACAAGGGCAACACTTTCCAGGAGAAGTTCCCCAAACTGGCAAGAAGGGAAAAAGTCAAAAGAGGTGCAAAGTCTTCTATAAGAGGGGGGTAAGGGAGAACACAATATATTAATGTGACACGTTTCCTGAAAAACTAAGGCTCTGTATGAAAGAGTGTTTTAAAATGTATCATACATCCCTTGATTTTTAATCTACCCCAGTTTTACTTACCCTGATGCACTCCGCACAGCTTATCCCCCTCATCTTTCCCTTCTGAGCCCTGCTGTGTGCCCAGGCAGCAGATAACAGCCACATGTCGGGTATTGCCAGACCCGTGAGAACTCACATTACAGTTTATGGGGTGTATGTCTCCGGTCAAAATGCTCACTACACCTCTAGATGAATGCCTTAAGGGGTGTAGTTTTAAAACGGGGTCATTTCTCGGGGGTTTCAACTGTACTGGTACCTCAGGGGCTTCTGCATACATGACTTCGCACCAGAAAATCCCCAGTAGGCCAAATGGTGGTCCATTCCTTCTGAGCCCTACCATGGGTCCAAACGGCAGTTTATCACCACAAATGGGATATTGCCACACTCAGAACAAATTTGGCAACAAAATTGACCCTTTTTTTTTGCTTGTGAAAATAAGAAATTTTGAGCTAAAACTACATATTATTGGGAAAAAAGTAATTTTGTTTTAATTCCCAGCCCAATTCAAATAAGTTCTGTGAAGAAACTATGGGGTCTAAATGGTCACATTACCCATAAATGAATTCCTTGAGGGGTGTAGTTTCCAAAATAGGCTCACTTCTGGTGGGTGTCCATTGCTTTGATACCTCTGGGGCTCTGCAAATGCCACATGGCACCCGAGATCCAATCCAGCAAAATCTGGACTCCAAAGAACAAATAGCGCCCCTTTCCTTCTGAGCCCTCCTATGGACCCAAACGGCAGTTTATCACCACAAATGGGGTATTGCTGCACTCAGGACAAATTGGGCAACAAAATGGAGTATTTTATTTCTTGTGAAAATAAGAAATTTTGAGCTAAAACTACATATAATTGGAAAAAAAATTATTATTTTTCATTCCCAGCCCAATTCAAATAAGTTCTGTGAAGAAACTATGGGGTTTAAATATTCACATTACCCATAAATTAATTCCTTGGTGGGTGTAGTTTCCAAAATGGGGTCACTTCTGGTGGGTTTTCATTGATTTGATACCTCTGGGGCTCTGCAAATGCGACATGGCACCCAAAAACCAATTCAGCAAAATCTGAACTCCGAAGAACACACAGCGCTCCTTCCCTTCTGAGGCCTCCCATGGGCCCAAACAGCAGTTTATCGCCACAAATGGGGTATTGCTGCCCTCAGTAGAAATTGGGCAACAAAATGGGGTATTTTGTTCCCTGTGAAAATAAGACATTTTGATGAAAAATTAAATTTTATTGGAAAAAATTTCATTTTTTGAATTTCACAGCCCAATTCAAATACGTGCCGTGTAAAAACTGTGGGGTCAAAATGGTAACAACAACCATAAATTAATTTCTTGATGGGTGTAGTTTCCGAAATGGGGTCACTTTTGGGGGATTCCTACTGTTTTGGTACCTCAACACCTCTTCAAACCTGGCATGCTGCCTAAAATATATTCTAATAAAAAAAGAGGCCTCAAAATGCACTAGCTCCTTCTTTGTTTCTGGGGCTTGTGTTTTAGTCAACGAGCACACTAAAGCCATATGTGGGACATTTCTAAAAACTGCAGAATCTGGACAATACAAATTTAGTAGTGTTTCTCTGGTAAAACCTTCTGTGTTACAGAAAAAAATTGAATACAACTGGAATTCAGCAAGAAAAATGAAATGTGCAAATTTCACCTCCACTTTCCTTTAATTTCTGTCAAATGCCTAAAGGGTTAAATAAACTTTCTAAATGCTGTTTTGAATACTTTGAGGGGTCTAGTTTTCAAAATGGGGTGTTTTATGGGGGTTTCTAATACACAGGCCCCTCAAAGCCACTTCGAAACCGAACAGGTACCTTAAAAAAAAAAGGCTTTTGAAATTTTCTTAAAAATATGAGAAATTTATGTTCTAAGCCTTGTAACGTCCAAGAAAAATAAAATAATGTTCAAAAAACTATGCCAATCTAAAGTAGACATATGGGAAATGTGAACTAGTAATTATTTTAAGTGGTATAAACATCTGTTTTACAAGCAGATGCATTAAAATTCTGAAAAATGCTATTTTTTATAAATTTTCTCTAAATTTTGCAATTTTTCACCAATAAACACTGAATATATCGTCCAAATTTCACCACTAACATAAAGCCCAATGTCTCACGAGAAAACAATCTCAGAATCGCTTGCATAGGTTTAAGCATTCCGATGTTATTACCACATAAAGTGAAATATGTCAGATTTGAAAAATGGACTCTGAGCCTTAAGGCCCAAACTAGGCTGCGTCCTTAAGGGGTTAAACTTCAGTTCCATAAAATTTTATTTTGGACTCTCTTTACAAGCGGAGACAAACACATTAAGCAGGGAAGCCGCTAGGGTGACACAATCCCCACGGATCTCCTATCAGCTCATCAGGAAACAAGTTAAGTCTCCATAGATAAGATGTCATTGTGCTCTTGAACGACATTTGGTTGCGTCTTCCGGTGACCATATGAATTTACAATATGAACAGTGAAAGTAATTTTATTGTGTAAAAAGTTGTAAAACATAGAAAAGTTCTATAAATTAGGTATCGCCGGAATCGGACTAACCCGCAGAATAAAGGTAACATGTAATTTATAACGCATGGTGAACGCTGTATTAAAAAAACCTAAAAAAACTATGGCAGAATTTGCTGTTTTTTGATCACCTTGCCTCCCCAAAAAAGGATAACAAATGATCAAAAAGTTGCATGTACACCAAAATGGTACCAATAATAACTACAGCTCCTCCCGCAAAAATCAGCCCACATACCAATACGTTTATGAAAAAATAAAATTAGTTATGGCTCCAATAAGTCAGGAAAAAAATATATGCAGTTGTGCCGGCCCGAGGGGAACATTTCTTCTGTTTCAAGTGGCGATTTATCAAGGCCCTAAAATTAGGGAAACAGGAAGGGCAGGGCCCAAACATATCTGCTGGAAGCGAGGGTGCCCGAATTATACCAGGACAACACTTCACAGCAAAATTCCCCAAACTGCATGGATGTCCATAGGATGTCCAAACAGGTAAGTCTTCTCAGTCATCTTACAACAGCCTATATTCTCTCTCGTTTCTCTACTTATTGTAGGATCACTCTCTACTTTTCCTATTTAACCTCAGAGGCCATACTATGGATTGTTTAACAGATAAATTGAGGATCTTAATCTGGCGTCATTTATTAATATATAAATAAATGTAATTGTGTTTTCTTGTAGGCGGAAATGGGAGATAAAATTACAGGAGACCCTTGGTTCGCACTACGTGCTATACCTCTCATCCGGGCTCGGAGTCCTGTATCTCACCATCTTTATTAGACGGGAACTGATCTGGTTCTGCTCAGGTGTGATTTACTTTCTTACATCTACATTCTGTGTCCTGATTATAGGAATAAACTATTGTGTTTTTACATCTCATTTAGTCATTAGAATTAGACGCCTGACAGCTCCACTCTCAGATTCTTCACTATATGGAGTATTGGAGATCTGAGAGCTGATTCCACAGTTACAAAGTGTAATATAATGTTTAGGAGGAAATTATCTATGTTTCATTGATGCATGTGGTACTATTAACCACTGACCCTTCTCCTTGTGTTTCTTATACAGAGGTAGAGCACACCCATGTAACAACCAGGCTATTCCACCATGTAAAAACCAAAGGAGCTTTGGGTGTTGCCTTCACCGTCTTTGGAACATCTTTCCTGTTTATTAATTCCCATATGAAATGTAAGTATGTCCGATTTTAATATGTGACTATGTACAGTTTTACTGTGTATAAAAGTGCTGCTGTTTAATAATAAACTGAAATATATTATATAATATGAAGAGATCTGTACTATTATTGTTTGGGTGCAAAATGAAAGGTTCTTCGGCCATTTGTTCAAACTTTTTCTAATCCATCAAACTTATTCTATGTAATGAGAGGAGAGTAATAGTGGATGGATAAACGGCCTAATGTCCTCTACAGACCGCTATAGAAATTCATTATCCTCTATCAAAAACATTATTGTGTCTTAGATATAGAGTACCAGAAATATCAGTGCGACTGAGAACCAGATCATGGAACTCCACCAGTCTCCTCTTCTGAAATGTCAAAAGATGAATTTAGATGGAATTCCCATTTAACTAAAAACTATTTGCAGACCACACAACCTAAAAAGTAGAATCCTAGATCAGATCAGATAAAGAAACCTAGATTATATTGTCAAAGAAAATGAAAATGTGGTGGTTGTCCTAATTCCAGGAGGTCTCATTTACTAATATGCATATGTTTTGTTGGCTGTTAGGGCAGTCAAAAAAGGATCAAGGACTACAAGACCATAACCGAGGGTCTCCGTCTGCCTCAAATTATTCCGGAAATAATAAACTCCAATGCCTGTAAGTATTACTTATGTGGTTGAACCCATGGATTTATTTATTTCTCTATTTATCTTCATCGAGTCTATTGCAGTCATGTGGTCTAATTGTGTCATCTGTTTATTTGATTCTACAGTGGACGTCACCAGCCGCTTTGATCGAGTTTTTTGGTTTGGGGATCTCAATTTCCAACTAAAATACGACAGAAAAACTGTGGAATCTCTTCTGCAGAACATCAAAATCTCTTCTGCAGTCTCCTCAAACACGACCATCTGAATGACGCCAAGAACAACGGTACAGTTACTAGTAGACAGATCTCTATCACTCCTCAGCCATTACCACATACACCTCAACAGATCAATACAAATCACTGTCATGATGGTGGATATGTTCACCACATTCCTATATAGTCCTACAATCATCAGTTCCACATGTTTTTAATGCAAATACTTTTTTTTTGTCCTTTCAACTCAAGGGTCCATATTTGTAGGGTTTAAGGAGAACACCATTGAATTCCTTCCTACCTATAAGTTTGACATTGGCACAGACACCTATGGTACATCAGAAAAGCAGAGAATTCCATCATACACGGTAAGATATCTTTTTTTTTTTGGTCTTCAGAGCTAAAGAAACAATAGACAATAAATTCCATGAAGTATCGCCCGGGTTTGTACGTTTAAGCTGTGTGGATCCAGAGCAAGACAAATCCTCTAAATAAAGGACCACCACAGCAGCTACCCATCATTAACCCATGATATAATGATAATAAAGTCTTAATATTTGGCAATTTAAATAAATTGGGCCCAGAATTTATCTATATGATGCAATGTAGTAAATAAAAAATGTATAATATGATTTCACTGATATGTTATCTTCATGACCTCTACAGGACAGGGTGTTGTATAAGAGCCAATGTGAGGGAGATGTGCGAGTCCTGAGATACGACTCTTGCCCTCTTTTAAAAACATCAGACCACCGACCCGTGTATGGCATCTTTGAAGTAAAGCTCAGGCCTGGTTCAGATAAGTAAGTCACGCTTTCCTCTATGTTGATATGATCCTCTCAGTAGCCGACATTACTACATGGGCCTTATAGCCAGAGCTCACACTAGGGGGCAGGTGGCTGTATACCTGGGTGACAGCACTGGAGGATTATATGATGCCAAGCTAAACAATTATTGTGTGGTTATCTGCTAACATTATCATATGTCTTACATCAATATATTTCTCATTCCAGCATCCCGTTGGCTGGTGGACGATTTGACCGCAAGGTCTATTTAATGGGTATTAGGAGGAAGTGCCAAAAAACTTAGCTGCCTGTGTTCATGTCCTTACAGCACATAAGGTAAGAGCATTGTAATTGTAATTATGTTTTTGTGAGAATCTTCATCCACTTCTTAGGTCTTCCTTTCTACTATATTAGAATTGTTCCTCTTAGTCCCATAAACATTAAATGGGGCGGTGGGTGCATACTCGACCGCTGCTCCATTCAAGCTCCTCCTCACTTTGAGGGGGGAGCGGTGCAGTAAGGATGAATGAGGAGTTCAGGATCCCCATTCTCGGGATTAGTGGGGGTCCCAGTTGAAAGTATTTATGTAATATTATATAATTTGTTTTTTAAGGAAAAGTCACGTTGACATTACTTGCCATCTTTCAGGACTCCTAAGGAACATTTACCATCTCAGGTGGATAAAACAACAATCCCACCTTTGTGAACATCAGAAAGTTCCTATAACATCCTGAGCTGCGCAGCTCAAGATCAAACCGACTACTCGGATCAACCATCTTTAAGGTTCGTAGTATGATCCCCAGGACCATTTAGGGAAAATCCACATTAAAACATCTTCTAGATTTTGTGCCTGCTAAGAAACACACATGACTGGCCTAAGTAGAGTCCTGTGCTGATTGACCCTGTTAACCTTTCATTCCCCTTTCCCTTCCCATAAAGACACGTGACAACCGAGGTTGGATGTGAAATGGCCACAGCAGCCGTTTATTAACTGACATTATTTTTAATGCAATTTAATTCGAAACATTCGGATAACTCCCTTAGGAATTCGACCAGAGAATTCCTCCTATAATTCCATGACCCAACATGGGTCAGAATCATAAATAACAATCAACATTATTAACACTTAACAGAGCAGGGGAAGTCCTTGAAGCCCTTTTTTAACACCGGATTTCCTTTAAGTTAGCCATCTGCAAACCACCACCAACTCTTTACCTCCAGCCGTAAACCAGCTCGGAGGCACCGCTCACCTCTGCAGATGGCTCCAACCACCAGAAGACCACTTCAAAGGGATAACACCCGATGAAGTCTTCAAATGATATACCTTCCACCATAAGACCACTTCAAAGGAATAACACCCGATGAAGCCTTCAAGTGATATACCTTCCACCAGAAGACCACTTCAAAGGGATAACACCCTATGAAGTCTTCAAATGATCTACCGTTTTGGGGGACGCATACCCCCGATGCGACCCCCCCACCATTTTGTACTGACCAACCTCAAGGACTCCCCCCGCCACAGCGAAACAGGCCTTGACCACCTTAGGCCTGTGAGTCCCTCCAAACCACCACCGCCCTCTCAATTCCATCTGCTAAAGCCAGGATCAATTCCAACCTCGGTCAAATGTACCCCCTCACCCCTCCAATAATTCCCGACTCCTGACTCCAGGTCCATGTGACAAACACAAATGCCCCTGTTCTTGGCAACAAAACGTGGCACCGCCCGGTTTACCTAACTGCAGGCTTTTTTCACCTTCTCGGCTGATCTCGCTAAACGCCAAATCTTCCTTGGAACTATGTCCGACCACACAATCACTAGGTGAGTATAAGATGTCCATAACACAATAAATTGCGCTTAATTTCCCGCACCAACTCCCGAAACGGGCGCACCCCCAGACATCCCCCAGTGCCCAAAGATTGTCCCAAAAACCCCCCCTAAACAAGGGCGATGATCTGAAAAGAAAACAAGCACCTCATATGCAAACAATCAAAACAGCATTACCCACACCCAACAAATGAGGGCGCAAGTAAGACCGAAACCCATCGGACTCCCATCGGCTACTGCGACGAACACCCTCATCCTCCAACCCCCAACGCCTAGCTTCAGTAGCAGCGCATATCCTGAATGAGTGGGACGGGTAATACCCCTGCCCCACGCCAACCTCAGCCAAGCATTTTTTAACATCTAGCACCAACTTGATACTCGGACAAAATCGAGCCATTCTCATGACGTAGTAATGGCGACTCCGGCACCCCACCGCATGGCTGAAACCAACCATAAAAGCAACCGGACACATCGCCGACCCCGGAAGGGCAGAACCCTACCGACCCACTTGATCAGTCTTGGACCGGCGCAAACAACTCTAGTCTATCCCCCCACAGACCCACATCTGGGTCACATCTTGGACACCTCCTGAAAACATCCTGGAAACCCCGTGATTTAAATCAAAACGCCCCACCAACAACAAACTACTCACTTTGGCCAGGGAAAAACTGTTCAGATACGCTTTACCTCGAGTTAGCCATCTGCAACCACCACCAACACCTTACCTCCAGCCGTGAACCAGCTCGGAGGCCCCGCTCACCTCTGCAGATGGCTACAACCACCAGAAGACCACTTCAAAGGGATAACCCCTATGAAGTCTTCAAACCATGTACCTTTTTTGGAGGACGCATACCCCCAGATGCGACCCCCCCACCACCTCCCCAACATCCCCCAGTACAACCATGCTACCAACCGGTCCTTTTCCGTACTGATGTTACCCCAACTAATGCCCGCTCCTCGGCTGCTACCAACAAGCCGAACAAGTGCTACAAGTCACCCTAGCCAGCGACTGCCCCATCAACCGTTCCCCGGTACCGAAAAACCCGATCCCAGAGATGCTCCGGGCAAACCAAACCGAACAGCTCCACTGCCGGTGCCAATTAGCGAAATCGATCCCCTTGCGAGCGAGACAGAGCATCCGCCATACAATTGGAAACCCCTGGTACCTGCAGCGCAACAACCCGCGTGTTTAAGACAAGCCACCAAAACTATATGACACAAAACTGAAACCACAGGTGGAGAAGAAGCTGATAAGTTGTTAATTGCTAACCCACCCCCATATCATTGCAGTGGGACCGAACCTTTTATCCCTGGGCCTGTCCCCCCCCAAATGGTCACCACAACCACCCTGTGGAGAGCTCAAGACGGGCCAGATTCCTTGTAAGACCCTGGTCACCCAGCTATCCAGCCAGTTCCCCGCACACCATTGACCTCCTGCCTATGCGTCAAAACCACCGGCCCCGCCGCATCAGTCAACAGCTCCAACTTGCCCATATCATTTACCGGTGACATCCACAGTGATCTATCGTTATATTGTCCTAGGAACGCATCCCCGACCTGCAGATCAACCTTGTGATCCAAACCAATCCTCCCAAAAAATAGCGGGATGCCAGGATACCCGCCGTTGCTACCGCCAATCGCCTACTAAAATTCTACCCCTTGGCATAATCTGACAGGCAAATTTCAACTTCCCCAGCAGCTACTGGAGATCGTGCAAGATGATCTTCTTCAATCGCCAAGCCCGCCTCACCTCCTGCCGCAATGGCAGTAATTTATTTCCTTCAGGAAGCCTGCACTAAATTGCGACTGAATGCATTTCGATCCCTTAAAACAAACGGTAGAAACCGGGCCCCCGGTTGTACCAGGCGCCAGAGGGATTCCAAAATCCGTCGCAACCTTCTGCGATGAATACAATGCGTTACCGCCAACAGGGGAACCGCTAGAGCCGACGCACGAACTCATCAAGCTAATGTATTAATAAATCCACCCCAGCTACGCCCTTCGTCACCCATTCCATGAAACTACTAACTGCTTCAAAGCATGCGCCAGACCGAGAGCATCCCATTGGAAGCCACCTATCGACATAAAACCCCTCGTTATGGAAGCCGACCCAACAGCCGTTAGCTCTCTGGATGTACAGGCAGCAACCGGAACGCTGCCTAGCGGTCAGTTTTTGCCACCACCGACCCGGGCCCCGCCTACCGCACTAATGCACCGCGACCCAACGACACTTCCTTCCAAAGTTTACCCGAGCCGACCGCCGAGTGCAAAGGTTGTGACGGGTAACCGGAACCTCGTGTGGAGGAGGAAGGATAACAAAAACCACACAAAAACCCTTCGTCAATATCCTAGCTGCACCCCTATCCGGACACTCACTTAGATACCGGGCAATCCTTTTCACCCTCACCGGCGCCGCCCCTGGACCAACGGCAGAAGACTGAGGGCCCGGCCGCCTACCTTTCGCATGCCTTTTTCGGCCCAATGCAAAGACCCGATGCGCTCCGCACAGACACGCTCAAATCTACACGTGGCGCCCAACTTACATCGGCCATCGTGAAATTGCCATCAGAACCCCAACTTTGACCCAGAGCCCTGTCCGGACTGACTAGACTGCCACCTAGCCCACCCTCCCGGGAAAGGACTGCTTAACCGGGCCGCAACTCGTAACCACCGCGCAATATCCTTTTTTGATCCCCTGATTGCCGACCGGACCGCAACCAAGCCTGACAAAAGAGGATAGAGGCCAGTCAACCTCTAGGAAAAAAAGACAACACCGAGAAGTGGAGACTGCCATGTTTTTGGTAGCGACGTACACCGTACAATGCCCCTGAACAATCTACCTTCCCCCCGTACGCCCCATAGGCCAATCCGATGGCATACCAATAATAAAACAACGCCGAGCTATTTTTTGGCACCTTTCCTCCGATCACGCTTGCCAAATAGCAAAACTTGGGACCAATTGACGAACGTCTGCGGGATAAGCCTATACCGCCGACGTTCCTCTTCCCCCTTATTACTCTCATCCCGCTTGCCATTCCAAAATGACTTTAGCAAGCGGCAGAAAAGAAAATTACCACGTACATTGTCCTCCAAATCCGGTCACGGACCTCCCCCAGGGGACCCCGCTGGAACTACAGGTGCCGCTGCCCTATTGAATCGCCCGACCAACTCGCGCAAACAACCCACTAAAACTGTTATGCCACCGCCCGCCGATACTTCCGCGCTCGCTGCCCCCACCCCCAACACCCGACATGAAAATTGCTGAATACGGTAGAGTAAGAGTTATACACTCACCAGGCTGCCCAGGCGCTGTGTTCCCGCCAGCCGGAAAATTCTGACCGCGTTGCGACTCATCCAGCTCCCCCATCTTCCAGATCATCTCTTGCTGCCGATTGGTACTCGCACCGACATCTCCACACAGGGATCCAGGCACGCTGGCAGATGAGCCGACAACCTGCCGCCCGACCTCAGGGACCCAGAGTCCCGACCGAACCTGTTGCCGCGTCGTCGTCGCCGATCTTGACGTCCTCACCGATGCTCTTGAGGAAGCCTGCCCCCTGGCCGGAACATCACCATGCGGGGCGGCTGTGGACTGCATGCCGAAAAACTGCCTCTGATTGTGGAAGTGTGACAGGGAGCCCGGCCTGCGACTCCCTGTTAACCACCGAGCTACGTCGCGGCTGGGGATTCCTGCCAGGACGCAGGCCCTGGGAGGAGGCGCCCGTCCCAGCAGCCTGGCCTGCAGCGTCCCTAAGGGCTCCCATTGCGACGCGGGCCCGCGGGGGCCACATCCGGACTCCCCCGATCAGGTGGTGGGACCTCCGGGAGCGGCGGGGTGACCTAGCCTGAGCTACCGCCGCTCCCCTGACACCCCCTGCTTTATCAGAGCAGGGGCAGTGATCCTCACCTCTCCCCCCACCGCACTGTGACAAACATCTGAGACAGGGGCGGGGGAGGGGAGCGCATCCCTGCGGGCCGCCGACACAGAGCGCCGGGCTCGGCGCGAAGACGGGCCCGCCTGAAAGATCCGCAGCGATCAGGTAAGCCGGAGCAGGGGAGCTGATTATTTTACTTGCTGCTCCTCCCGCTGCTTCCGGCTCAATGCCGAAAACGGCGGGAAGAACAGAAACACACCCGGCTCCTCCCCGCTCCATCTCCTCCCTCTCCCTGCCTCAACTAACCCTCTATTCCCCTATTGGCTGTCCCTCCTATGGCAGTCATGGAGGCTTCCCGTTAAGCCCTCCGTGCTGCCGTCCAGCCTCTTCTTTAGTAGAGCATTAATAGCAAATATTTATCTTGCAGCATAAACACCAATTCCGTCGTACATGTGGCGAGAACAGCGCTCCCTGTCACCGGAGGAGCCGCCTATGTTACTGATAGAAAGGTACGTTTCTCTAGATGTGTCCTCTCTCTATATTTGTCATGCAGCCTGAATGATCCATATTTAATAAGATTTTGTGCTTCTCCACCCAGAACAAGTCAGCAGATATCAACATAACATCAACACCAATGCCAATAACAACCGAGGGCAGAACCCGCCATCTTACAAGTATTCCAATGCGAGACTTAAAATTTCTACATCTGTCACAGACGAGACATCAGTGTGGTTACCGGGGCATCAATGTCACCCCGAAGACCAGGCCCAGAACAGGAGAATATGTCATCTCTTCCTGTGTCTCTGGAATACAGATTTTCCACCCCTTCCTGATACTACAGTATATACTGGGACATATTCCATTGTTTTTGCTGGATCTTGTATTACCATCATCTTTACCATCTTATATTTTGATCCACAAAAACCTTAAATAAAACGTAAACATCATTCGATGAGTGTGACTGGTATCATTAGTGCAGCAAATTGATCAAAACTGTCTAACAGTATAACTGTCCTTATTGCCCATAGCAACTAATCAGAGCTCAGCTTTCATTTCTTAGCCTGGTGTCACGGTCACAGGGTATGTGGACCCACTAGGCCGCTCTGCCGTAGCGGGAAGGCAGCTGACCAGGTCACAGTCTATACGAAAGTCAATAGCAGATAGCAATGCTTGGGTACCTGAACTAGTCCAGACGGTGGCTGTGGCTTCAGCACGGATGGAGGCTGGTGCGGCAGGTAGCACCAGATGTGGCGAGCAGTATCCGATGTAGCAGAAGACACTGGACGTGGCAGAAGACACCGGACGTGGCAAACGACACTGGACGTGGCAAACAACACTGGACATGGCAAACGACACTGGACGTGGCAAACGACACTGGACGTGGCAAACGACACTGGACGTGGCAAACGACAGCAGGTGCAATAGACACGACTCCAAAACTGGTAGGCACAGGAACAAGAACAATACGGAATACAGGAACAGGTAACAGGGCACGGGTAACAACTGGAACGAGGAAACACTAAGGGACCGTTTGCGAGACAGACTGGGATAGACTAACAACGCTCAGGCAAGGATCAGAAGGCCTGGGGCCTTCTTATAGACAAGGAAATCATGGCACTTTGGGTACCTGAACTAGTCCAGAGGGTGGCTGTGGCTTCAGCATGGATGGAGGCGGGTGCGGCAGGTAGCGCCAGACATGGCGGGCAGTATCCGATGTAGCAGAGGACACTGGACGTGGCAGAAGACATGATGTGGCAGAAGACACTGTACGTGGCAGAAGACACTGGACGTGGCAAACGACACTGGACGTGGCAAACGACACTGGACGTGGCAAACGACAGCAGGTGCAGTAGACACGACTCCAACACTGGTAGGCACAGGAACAAGAACAATACGGAATACAGGAACGGGTAACAGGGCACGGGTAACAACTGGAACGGGGAAACACTAAGGGACCATTTGCGAGACAGACTGGAATAGACTAACAACGCTCAGGCAAGGATCAGAGGGCCTGGGGCCTTCTTATAGACCAGGAAATCATGGCAGTTGATGATGATGACGGAGTGGAAGTGAGCGCTGGCGTCTCCTAGGAACCATGGCTGCGGGCGTCGGGAGGTGAGTAACCCCGACGGCCCGTGGCCATGGATGCTACACCTCGTCTGAATAAAAGAAAGCTGTGCTGTGATTGGATGCAATACGTGTATTCAATTAACTTAATGGACCCTTCACAACACACCAGGGGGAGTTTATTAACTTTTCTATGTCAATTTACTGGTGTAAAAAAGGTGCAAATACATGGACAGCCAGAAATGCACCGAATTTAATAATAGGCCTCTGCGACTCTTATTATATTAGGCACATCTTTCTACAACTACCTGTATATTAAGACTGGAGTATAATATTCGTTCTCTCACGGTCAACGCTGTAAAAACTAAACTCCACAAACAATGGAGGAATCGCTATTTTTTTCCCAATCCACTCCACAACTGAAATTTTTCGTTTCCCACTATATTACATGGTACAATAAATAGTGCCATGAAAATCTACAAAAAAAAAAATTGCCTTTATACGGCTATATCGGTGGAAAAATTTAAAAGCTATGGCTTTTGGAATGGGTGGAGGAGAGTACTAAAGTGAAAATCCGAAAAACGGATGCGGCTGGTAGGGGTTAATTCATGAAGCTGGTGGGCTTCATACATAAGAATATAATGTTTGGTGGCAGCCATTGGATGTCCTCATCCAATGACATAATAATGACATAATAATAAGACATTTGTACGTCCCTTAAGCACTTCTTCATCGTCAGTAAAGTCGCTCCCTGTCTTTACAGTTTAACAAATGGGCCAGCAATGGTCTTAGGAGTGACCCGGATGAAGGGGCCAAGCTGGAACATGTAGAAATAAAGAAAAATGAGTAAGCAGGCTCACCACACTTCCTTGTCGGTGCTTGTAGTTAAAATCCAACCAACCAATCCTGAATGCTAAATGGTAACTTTCTGAGAATCCATATGATATGATCAGTGATTCATTACTAAACATCGTTATATCTATATTTGTCAGGGATCATTACTATGTATATTGTCTGAAAAATATTATCCTCACATATATGTATATACATTTCAGTTCTTTGTGTAATATACTGATATATATAACAAGTTCTTTGTTCATGTCGGACACACCTATGGAAGACACCGCCCCCTGGAATGCAAAGAGGAGTGTGCAGAAGAATGTATAGGAAAAGTTACAGCTGGGGAGCGAATAGAATTTAAGCAAGTCACACATCTATAGGGAGGGGCATGTGTCTTCTCTGTGTGTGTTTCTTTGTTCTGAATAAAGTTCAGTTCCTCCTGGCTGACATTGAAGCTGTACCTCAGACATTTGTGTGGTGTACTTCTTTCCAGGCATGCCTTCAGCTTTCAATTTACAGAGGTGGTTATTCGGTGTGAAATACGGACCTGACATTTGGTGCCGAGACCCGGACCTCACTCGAGGAAAAATCAAAATCCGGACAGTCGACAATCACAGGGTGAAACAGAGGACTCAGAGTTGCCCACTGAAGGAATTTGATCACCTCCGCAATAACACGGTAAGCGAATTGATTTTATAAATCTTCGTCTTATCTGTGTTAGTGGGCAGTCTTGTGGCGATCTGTAGAACCCTTTTGTTGATTTCCTGGATTATCTCAGGCGACAGAGGTGATATTTTCCGCTGTGAGGTTGAAAACCTGTGAGACCTTAGTCGCGCCCGACTAACCATCCTCTGGGTAATTAGAGTCTAAATAAAAGATTATATAACCGACCAGAGAGCTGCAGACTGTGGAATTTTAATATTTCCAGCGAGGCCAGAGAGTCTAATTAAATATTTTTGAGAGTCTAATTAAAGATTTTTATATCCTAGCGAGACGTAATAAATACATTGCAGACTAGAGATGATAATAATTCTAGCGAGATGTAATAATAAATACATTGCAGACTAGAGATGATAATAATTCTAGCGAGATGTAATAATAAATACATTGCAGACTAGAGATTATACTATTTCGGCGAGACTTAGCGTTGGAGACTGTGAAATTATATTATTTCCTGCCAGACCAAGAGTTGCAGATCGAAAATTGTTATATAAATTACGTGTATAATATAGACTGTTAGAATGGATGGTTTACAGTCCATATTCAAATCATCAGGATCACCCGATCCTATTCATGATTTGGTGAAGTGAATGGAAGTTAGGAATAAGAAAGGTATTGTATGTTGTATGTATTAGAAAACACAGGACCAGCCGACGCCCGGTAATGGCGTCCGTACCTCATGTTGAGTGTGTCCTCATTGTGGGTGGGAAACCACCCCCCCTTCACAGCTGCGCACTGTGTTTCCAATGGGAGAGGCTGCCCCCACCACCCACCCCTGATGTGGCCACGCCCGGCCCAACCAAATCAGTATGAAATAATCACCTTGTTAATTTTGTCATTTGTAGTGTTTTTTTCTATTTACAGAAGTTCCAGTCTAGTTCACTGATGAAGCAACACGTCATCATAATATAGAGATGGTGGCCGACAGATTGTACGGTTAAACATTAACGTAGATAATTCCTATACAATGGTGTGATGAATGATTGCAGATACGTATGTTGTTTTGCCGGCATTGAAAGTGTTAAGAGTGTGAGAGAAGAAGTTGTGAGAAGCTGTGAGTTTGTGACCCCCCTCCCTCCCCTCTAAAGTGTGCTGTGTTTGGGAGGAGGAGGAGGGGGGCTGACTGGGTGCAGTCTGCAGGGCTGATGAGACAAAGGGATCTCAATATGCACTGCTGAGATATATATATATATATATATATATATATATATATATATATATATCAGTAATGTGTACAAACCTAAATAAATTTCTTCTCTTTTGCGCATGCGCTGTTGTTGATAAAAGTTACGATATTTATGTGTTCTGATGTGATCAGATTTCATGTGTTTTGATGTTAATTCAGATGTATTAAACTACAGATACTGTGAGACACGGGGTTTTGAAAATGTATGTGCCCCCCACCGTTCCCTATTTATATATACAGTTTATTGGTTTGCAGTGATTAATGTTATCAGAGATAATATTTTTTGTTTTATTGAATAACTAACTACAATTGTTTTGTTTTTGATTTCACACATGAGTTATGTCATTGTAAAGATCAAATGTATTTTCGTCAGGAAAAAGTCATTTTTGTTTCAGGCTGTTGTACATTACAGGGGGTTAAATTAGTGTTATGTTGAGATGTAGTTTTGAACTCTGCTACATTATTTTCGCAGAGTCCACAAAGGGGGGAATAGTGAAGGGACTGATCAGGTACAATTTTGGTTTGTTTTGAGTTAATTAATTTGGTTTCAGGAGATCTAAAAATGTGTAAGAGACCATCCCCCTCCAGCAAAGTTACACAGGAGGCGAGGTGACATCACTCACACGAGTCTTTATGGATTTAGATGTGGGAGAAGGCAAAACAAAAATTGTCTGGACATTGTTAATTTGATGTAAAGTTTTTAGGAATGTTTTCTTTTTATTTGTTTTTGTATTAATCAAGTATTTGCAGAACCTGATAAAAGTGAGATTCTCAAAGTGCTCGTGATTATCAGATAAGTGTGGAGAAGTGTATAACATTTGGTTTTATTTTAGAGAATGAAGACGCCACCCCTTTGAGATGTTCTATCTATATGTGACATGGGTTTTTAATGTAAATTTGTAATAAAGAGATATTTTATTATACAGTATGTACAAGCCGGGATACGAGGCACCAGGTAAATCATCCAGAAACCACTCTCACCTTCTTGTTCATCTCAAGG
Source organism: Rhinoderma darwinii (assembly GCF_050947455.1). NCBI lineage: Eukaryota > Metazoa > Chordata > Amphibia > Anura > Rhinodermatidae > Rhinoderma > Rhinoderma darwinii. The sequence continues at coordinate 65,183 of NW_027461949.1, read as the reverse complement.
AGCGGAGCTGGAGGTGCTCGCTGAGGCTTGTAACCTGGCAGAAGGTAAGACGGCCGACATTTACACTGACTCTAGGTACGCTTTTGGCATCGCCCACAATTATGGGCCCATTGGTAGTAGGAACTTTATTGGATCATCGGGTAAGCCAATTGAGAGAGCGAGAGAAGACAGACCTGACAAGGGTATGTGCAGCCAGGTGTCAGTAAATTGGCTTGTCCCTGAATACAATAATGCCACCACTAGGTTTGTAGCAGCCGGCATGATGTGCGCACGGCATGACATAGGTAAAACAGCAAAGGTACCTGTGAAAAGTGCAGCCCGGCCAGATTACCCGTCCCAGCGACTGCAGAACATACAACTACCCGAGGTAGAAGTGTATGACAAAGTGCTCATGTGTGTAGACCTGTTCTCGGGGGGCCTGAAGCCCGGCCTGTATTTTCCCCACTACAGACGTTGTGTGTAAGTGACAGGGGAACAATGTTATCCCAAGTATTGAACTGGTGTTTGTACAATGATAAGATGTCAGCAGTTCATTGTCCCAAAGTTAGTTTGTTTAATAACTGTATTTAAAAAGTTTAGTGGGAATATTAAATATTGAGGTTAAGTTTTATGTAAAGTTCTGGACCAGCCGTAGCATTGGACTATTAGAGTCATGCGTCAGATAAAAGGTACAGAAGTGGAATATTCCCATTAGAAAACATTTTTATTTGTTTATTTTTATTTTTGTTGTGAAAGGGAAATTTTAGAGCAGAGAATTCTGTGCAGTGTATATGTGTAAGTATAGATATGTATATAAAGAAGGAGAATCAGTTTGTAAGTTTTAGTTACTGACCAGTGTGAACGTTTGATGTAAAGATGCTATTTGTTAATGTTTTTCTTCAATTGAATTATCTGATTAAGATCAATTAATGTTTATGCAATGAAAAAGCTTGTTCTCCACAGGAAGAGTCCAACTGGGAGCGGAAGGCGGGAGAACCAGATTCTAACAGAATGTGGACGGATAAAGGAAGGTAAACGGTGGCACCCAATTCACTCTTGATGGCACTTGTTTTGATGGTGTATGACCTCACATAGGCCCCAAGACTGCAAGGATCGATTTGGTAAGATCTAATTGGTATGTCCCAGGCCTTACAGCTGTTGCTGCTAAATTCTGTTAGAGCTGTTTGATTTGCCTACAGAACAGTCCTGGCAGACCGGTGCCAACCTTATCATACCCGCCTCCCACGAAGAGAACCGACCTTGAGAGGCCTTCCCAGGTAGAACGAACCAGATTAGAGTAAGACGCTTGTCAGATAAACATGTGGAATCAGTGTATCTTTCTGTGAGGTGGAGATGTTCCAGGCAATCAGCTGAGATCAAGGTACAAATCCTGCTGAAAGGGTATCACCAAGTGCAAATGAAATGTACCCAATAAGTTACACATCTTCTAGGTGCCCTATCCATTGTAACAGAGAAGTTTTTCCTTATATAAAGGTGTTTGATGTCATTTAGGGGCCTGACATTATTGTATGTACTTAGAACAACGTTTATAGTGTATGCGGATGATGTTATCACCAGGTTAGTATTTATTTTAACAATTGACAAGAGTTGGGGGTCCCCAGCAAGTGCCAGTAAATATGAACTAAAAGACTTTTAACACGATAAACTCCATCACTGAGATGCGGCAGGCACAGCCTGAGCCAGTACAACGCGTTTATCATGAACTGACGGCAGTGTCACAATTCTAAGCGGCCGCCCAGACGAGTAACTTGCCAGAGGAAGAGTACAGATGCGGAGGGTTTGATAGTCACAATACAACTCCACTAATCCGCCTACGTGGGATCTCACCCCAGGCTCACAACATGCGGTGCTATGTACAGCCTGATGACGTAAACTAAAGGAGACGGTGTCGGACAGATGAGAAGGACCAAACCAAGTCCTGATGACATCAGCAAAGTAAAGACCAAAGACCTGAGTGAATCCGTCAGCAGGATCAAGTGTTTTGATAAGTAAGTGACCAGGAGGGGGTAATAATAACTCCCCCACTGGACACCAACGTAGTCTGACTCCACAATTGTGTGGGTGGGTTACCCTGAGGGTGACAGTCAGTGAAGAGCAGAAGACAGGAGAAGAAGACGATGGTGTACAGGACTGGCAATGAACTGATGGGACCCGAGACCTGAGGGTGATAGCATGAGATTGGTGATAGCATTATGTTATTAGCTGAGGCCCTATTGTTTATAATGTCTGAGGTTTATAATTATAATGTGTGTAAATATGCCACGGTGCTGCAAATTACAATCTGAGGAGTTTTATGTGAAGGTGTGAGGTGAAGGTCACTGTGCTGCCCATGACCTGTCATATCTGCAGGGGTAAAGTCCCATTAGGACAGTAAGTGACAGTGCGACAATTATTACTGTTAATAAAAATGTAGACCGGATTAATTATATATATAGATTACAACCAGCAGTGGTCTGTAGATTATATCAAGACAACCATCCTGTATCCAGAGGAGAATAGGGAAAGTTAGGACCACTCCGACACCTTGGAAGTCCAGGTACAAAGGGGGGTTACTCATCAGGAGTAGCTCGTCTCAAGCTGGTGAAGAAATCCAAAACCCCTACCCGCCTGGTTCGAGTGGTCAGTGGTAGGTTGCTAGGCAAGACTCAGGGATAGAGTAATAATATTTTTAGGGGGGACTGTCAGGGATCATTACTATGTATATTGTCTGAAAAATATTATCCTCACATATATGTATATACATTTCAGTTCTTTGTGTAATATACTGATATATATAACAAGTTCTTTGTTCATGTCGGACACACCTATGGAAGACACCGCCCCCTGGAATGCAAAGAGGAGTGTGCAGAAGAATGTATAGGAAAAGTTACAGCTGGGGAGCGAATAGAATTTAAGCAAGTCACACATCTATAGGGAGGGGCATGTGTCTTCTCTGTGTGTGTTTCTTTGTTCTGAATAAAGTGCAGTTCCTCCTGGCTGACATTGAAGCTGTACCTCAGACATTTGTGTGGTGTACTTCTTTCCAGGCATGCCTTCAGCTTTCAATTTACAGAGGTGGTTATTCGGTGTGAAATACGGACCTGACATATTCTAATGCAGAACATAAGATTTCATAGATATTTAGTAAGTCACTTTTCTAAACCTTTAGGAAATCTCGTTTCCAGCTGCATTATCCAGAACTAGAGATGAGCGAACCGGGACAATCGAACCCAGTTTCGGTCCGAACTTCCGAAAAAGTTCGGTTCGCAGCGAATCCGAACTTCACCGGGTTCGGCCAAACCCGTTTTGACCGAACCCGGCTACATTTTGGCGCCTGCCACATGTTACATCTAAAATGGAGGATTTCACAAGATCACCTGACATCAGGCTACCCCATAATGCCTTGCAAACGGCTCTCCCAGCCAATCGGGAGTCAGCATAGGGGTGGGCTCAAGCCTGCAATAAAAGTCTATGCACGGAGCTCAGCGGCCATTTTACAGACAGGAGCTGTAGGGATAGCATCTCTGTGCAGTAAGGGAAAGCTTTAGGAGTCTAAAAGGCAGGAATCCAGCAATCGAAGGGGCTCATCCACTACTCACTACTCAGCCAGTGTGTGAATACGCTTTTATAAGGGGCTCATCCCCGTTGCATCCAACTTGCAATACAGGCAGCCTTTGTAGTAGTGGTAGTAGTAGTACTACAAGGCCCAGCATTCCCTGAGTGCACTGCGGCGTGGCTGATAGAAATTCTCATTCATTGCCATTTGCCAAGCCAGTGTCAGTGTGTGAATACGCTTTTAGAAGGGGCTCATCCCCGGCCGTTAACATAACAAACAAATAACAATACAACTTGCAATACAGGCAGCCTTTGTAGTAGTGGTAGTAGTAGTACTACAACGCCCAGCATTCCCTGAGTGCACTGCAGCGAGGCTGATAGAAATTCTCATTCATTGCCATTTTCCAAGCCAGTGTCAGTGTGTGAATACGCTTTTAGAAGGGGCTCTTCCCCGGCCCGTTAACATAACAAACAAATAACAATACAACTTGCAATACAGGCAGCCTTTGTAGTAGTGGTAGTAGTAGGACTGCAAGGACCCATTATCCACTTTACCTGCCCAGGACCTTAACCATCCTTCTTTGAATTAACACACCAACACCTTCTTTATGGAAATGTGGAAGTGGCCACAGCTTTATTCTTATTTACAAACATCGGCATGAAGACATATATATATATATTTATTTCTCTCTCCTCCTGAAATGCCGATGCTCCCTGTCTCCATCAGGCATGTAGGGTGCTACCTCCGTCTTCATCTGCCGTACTTTCTGCCAGCTGTGACATCTACGAAAAAACCAGAAAAACGCCAGAACAAGAATATCACCGTAGAAAAAAAAATTCAAAACAAAACCAAAACCACCAGGGGAGGGAGGGCGGGTGTTTCTTCCACTGCAGCTTGAAGGTAAGAGGGCTTTCTGCTCCAAACCCCCTGCCTTATATCTTCTTAACCACGCCCCTCTTACCCCTTGTTAACCAATCCTGGTCCTGGGCATTATTTTAAACCGTTCCATCCTTTCTTAACCCCTTGCAGTCCCTGACACTCTCCCTAGGCGCTTCAGTGTCTGCAAGACTGCAAGGACCCATTATCCACTTTACCTGCCCAGGACCTTAACCATCCTTCTTTGAATTAACACACCAACACCTTCTTTATGGAAATGTGGAAGTGGCCACAGCTTTATTCTTATTTACAAACATCGGCATGAAGACATATATATATATTTATTTCTCTCTCCTCCTGAAATGCCGATGCTCCCTGTCTCCTTCAGGCATGTAGGGTGCTACCTCCGTCTTCATCTGCCGTACTTTCCGCCAAGAAGGGGGAACTGAGAAACCTACTCAGTCCCCCGACCACCCCCACCAAGCAACGCCAACCCTCTCTCGGCACCATCCAAGAGATCCAATAAAAAGATATCGAGCCCGATATCATTCAGATGCACTCCATCCGGCGCCAGCAAATCTGCATTATCCCCCTCCAGGGATTGGTGTCGCAACCCGATCCCCCCCTATAGAGCGAATGAACCGCGACACCCGCACATTAATTAGCCTGCGCACTCTCTCCAACGCTGCCATGTTCCTCGCTCCTCGCCACACCGTGCGCGCCACTATCTCGGACCACACTACCACGCAACAGGCGAACAGGTCCTGAAAACGCGCCAAATCAGTCCGTATAATTGACAATAACTCGGCCATTTTTACTTGGCCGATATCATTTCCACCAGCATGTATGATCAGGACAACAGGTCCGTACGTGTGCCTTGTAACTGCCACTACTTCTGGCAGTAACTGCACCCACCGTAATCCCCGGACACCTCTCCAATGGACGTCGGCCTGTGAGAGGCCCAAATTCGGACCTAATGGCCTTCGACCCGCTCGAACCGCTGCCCAATGCACGTACGAATGCCCCAAGATCCACACTTGGGGGCGCCGCGACCCTAACAAAGAAATGAAGCTACATTCCGGTCAAATGAAGATACAGGCAGGATTAACATAACACTCCATATAAAACAAGGAAGGAAAACAGGGGGGGGGGAGGGGGAGGGGGGGGAGGGGCGACATTTTTACTATAAAATTTCCAGCTTACACACTCTTTAAAACCAAATCAGGTCGCACATATGACTTATAGCTATTAGACCGCCATCTACCCAGACTCATGATAGCCGCCGAATGCAAGCCCAAGGCATCCGCCTCAGTTGCCGCCCCTATCCTAAACGAATGTGTACCAAACTCGCCCGGTGGCAAACCCAGGTACTTCAAACCGGCCTTAAAAATCGCCTCAAATTGAAAACGCGACATTGCGGATCCATCCTGATGGATCAAGAATTGAGCCCCGGGCACTCGGACCAACACGAATTCCTGGACCCATTTTACCGGGCAATACTGCCCCCCAATCCTTCCAATCGACAGCCAAGCCCCCCTCCCTACCATGTCAGTCTTTGACCTCCGCACACAGACCCTGAGAGAATCTCCCAACGTCACTACATCCGAGAAGACCACCGTTTGCACCCACGCTGTGCGGAACCAGCTCACTAACCCGTAATGCGGCAAAGAAAGCCAAAGAAAACGCCGCGCCGAACAAGGACACTTCATATTCATCCCGACACACAAAACATAAAACGGCTAGAAGCCGACCCAAAAGCGAAAAAGATACTGGCCGCCTCGTGTCCCTGGAACACGCCTCTTTTTTCCACCCTTTTAAAGACTGCCGAACTACAAATTCTTTTGTAACATCTCTGCATCCCCACAATTTCAACATAAAGGCCACCCCTGCTAAAAACTTGCTCGCCGTGGCCGCACTTCCCCCCTCCTGACGTATTTGTACCAAACTTGCTAACGTGACGTCCAGGTGACACCCATCCTGTGATGGGAAGTTATTCCCCGCAATCTCCAACCACCGATCCCACGCTCTGCAATGACTCTTCCAAGTCGCCGGTACCACCGAACCCCTCAACAGCCTCATAAGTTGTCCTCGACCAGGGCCCATAAGTGAAGGGGGGGGGGACACCCCTTCTGCCAAAGCTGCCGGGTGCAATTCCCGAAACCGGGACATCTGTGAACGAGACAAAGCATCAGCCATCACATTACGGACTCCCGGAACATGTTTTGCACGAAACCACACATTCAAACGCAAACACTTCAAAACCAACCGTCTTAATAAAGCTAATACCGGCAATGAACTAGACGACAATCCGTTCACCGCATGCACCACCGCCATGTTGTCTGTCCAAAATACAATCCTCTTATTCACCATCACGCTACCCCACAACTCTATTGCAACTATAATAGGAAACAATTCCAGTAGTGTCAAATTACGTAAAACTCACAAATCACTCCAATGCAAGGGCCAAGGGGATCTACACCAACTTCGGCCCAAAATTGCTCCAAAACCATCACTTCCGGCTGCATCCGTAAACAATTCCAAGTCTACATTAGACAACTCCGCGTCCTGACACACCGACCTCCCATTAAACGAACTCAAAAACGAATGCCAGACAAACAAATCCTTCTTCATCCAAGAGGTTACCCGGATAAAATGATTCGGCTTCGAGATACCTCTAGTGGCTAAAGACAAACGCCTAGAGAAAACACGACCCATTGGAATTATACGACAAGCAAACACCAGCAATCCCATTAACGACTGTAACTGTTTCAACGTCACTTTTTTCGACCCCATGACCTGGTCAACTTGCGTCACTAGCCTTGCCAATTTATCATCGGGCAAGCGAAAAATCATCCGCTCGCTATCTATTTCGATACCCAAAAATGACAAAACAGTTAAAGGACCTTCCGTCTTATCTTCGGAAATAGGTACACCGAAACGCGACATCACCTGTCGAAACACTCTCAGCAACGTGCTGCACAACCCAGAGCCCCCCGGGCCTACAAAAAGAAAATCATCCAGATAATGAATGATCGAGTCACAACCAGACTCCAAACGAACTACCCATTCTAAAAATGACGCAAACATCTCAAAGTAACTGCATGATATTGAACAACCCATGGGAAGGCACATATCCACGTAAAACCCTTTATCTAAACAACAACCCAGCAGGTGAAAACACTCCGGATGAACCGGCAGCAAACGAAAGGCCGCTTCAATATCAGATTTAGCTAACAACGCCCCCTGTCCAGCCGCCTGTACCAGCCTTACTGCAACATCGAAAGACGTATACGAAACCGCCGCCTCCGCCCTAGAAATACCGTCGTTAACAGAACCACCGCGAGGAAAGGAAAGGTGATGAATCAGCCTAAACTTTCCTCGTTCCTTCTTTGGAACTAAACCAAGGGGGGAAACTCGCAGATTCGTATACGGCGGCTCGCTGAATGGACCTGCCATTCTCCCTAATTCCACTTCTTTCGCCAATTTTAGCCGCGCAATGCCCACATTCTCATTGATCGACTTCAAATTGTCAGCCAATGACAATGTCGCAGAATATTCAAAAGGAATCTCAAAACCAAACGAAAACCCGCTAGTGAGCACCTCTGCTTCCCGCCTCCTGTGGTACCGCTCTAACCATGGGCCCATCTCGAGAACGTTCACCGGCGTTCTCCGCTGCGCCGGAAGGAGGTGCCTTAACCGGCTGCTTACCTCTCCGGAAACACCGGAGCGCCGCATGAGTGCCCCCACAGATGGAGCATTCATGTCGGAATTTGCACATGGCAAAGAAACGACAGTGGCCCTCGTTGTAGAGCCAACAGGCACCCGTGGGCCTAGCGGCCGCAACTCCAGGGGCAGGGCCCGGCGCTGCGGCCGCACTGGGAAAGGGGCGTTGTTGCCTGCTCCCTTGCGCTAAGATAAGCTGCAACCACACGTCCGTTGCCTTCGTCGCCCAACTAATATCAGGCGACAAAGCCAAACGACGCCGAAATTCTTCATCATATCGCCACCAGGCCGCACCACCGTGCAGCCTGTGGGCACTGAAAATTGTGTCAAAATAGACAAACAACTCGGCCCCTTTCCCAGGATAGCGTTGGCAAATAACATGAGCCAGTGTAGCGTAACACTGTACCCAGTTGCCAAATGTTTTCGCGACTTTCGCTTTCCTATCTGAACCTCTCTCAAAACCCCGCTCCTTGTCGACAGTCACCTGCTCCACCGAGACCAAGGACCAAATATCCACAAATTATTTCCTCCAAATCTTGTCCTTGATCTCAGCTGACAAATGAGTCCCGAGAGGAGCGACTCCACAAAACAATGAATCTCTAAACGTCAAACTAGCTAAAGCATTCTCTTTCTCAGACGGGGACATAGCTCCCTCTGGTGGCACCGAGGGACACGACGTTCCCTCATTCACTTTTAACCCAGCCACCACAGCTTTTAAAACAGAAATCAAATCCGCACCCGATGCATTAGATTTATTAAGCCATGCGTCACCGCAGGCCGACTCACCGCTCCCAGAGGTCCCACCGACTCCAGAGGGTCCTTCAGCCACTTGCCGCGGCACTGGAACCACGGCCTGCACCTCCTCCACCGGCACGGCGGGAGGGACAACCTGGGACAGCTGCTCCTGATCCACCGACAAGCGCTGCACCTCCCGGCGTCGACTGCGTCTCTGCGGCCGTGATGATCTCCGCGACGACCTCCTCCACGATCCTGACGATGCAGACGTCGTCGCCGATGAGGAGGAGAATCCATCGCTGGAAGACGAGGAATACCGCCGACCACGCCTCTTCACGTCACCCGATCTGCGACGTCTATGATGGCCGTGCCGGCGATGTCCTCCAGCCCGGCGTTTCCTCCCTCGCCTGGAACGCTCCCTTCTTGGACCTGCAGGAGAAAAAGATGACAAGGCAGGAGAAGGGCAAATCGAGTCCAAAACACCCTCGACCCTATCTTTCCTAGCACACTCCCCCCCTGACCTTGACCCATGCTGACAGGGGCCCGGGGGGGACCGGGGTGGAGAAGCGACAGGCACCGCAGAAGCCCCCGCCCCTTGGCTGGGCTGCTTGCTCACCGCCCGCTTCCCCGAACCCGCCGCCATCTTCTTTTTATGTGAGCCGCCATCTTGTTTCCTGGCCGCACTGCGCCTGCCAGGACGTCCCGCCCCTGTTCTCCCCGCCGCCAATTCTGGCTGCGCAGAGAACAGCACGGGGAAAGATGGCGCCGACCCCGGCTGCACACAGGCACCGGAAGCAAGTCCCAGCTCCTGTGAACATGCCGCATGGTAAGCAACCATGTCGGACCAATCACCTGTGTCCGCCATATTCACCCCACTGTCACGAAAATCGACCGCTGCCTCCGCGCCCGCATCAGCAGCTCGAGGCGGGTTGTACCGAGCCCGTGACGGTTTAACAGCCGCCCTCTTACCGCCATGGGGAAGGACGCCAGCGCGACGAGTGGGCGGGGGGGAGGGGGGCACTATGTCGACCGACGAAGCACCCGTCGACATAGGCCTAGGGGACCTGCTGGGACCACCGCATGACTGTGCAGCAGTCACAGCACCCCTCATAGCAACGGGGCTAGGGCTCAGTCGAACCGGAGGGCGTGTAACGCGCTGCGGCCTACCTCGAGTAGCCGCTCCCGACTGTTCCGTGCCGCGCTCTGCTCCTCGCTTCTCTCCTTCCTCCAACAGGGATTCCAGCCAGGCAGGTCCCTCCGACGCTACCCGCTGTGCCACCTTCCGCAACAGTTCTTCTGCCATCTTCTTGAAAGAACACGCTCTGAATCTCCACAGCAGCAGCAAAGGAGTTTCTTCCACTGCAGCTTGAAGGTAAGAGGGCTTTCTGCTCCAAACCCCTGCCTTATATCTTCTTAACCACGCCCCTCTTACCCCTTGTTAACCAATCCTGGTCCTGGGCATTATTTTAAACCGTTCCATCCTTTCTTAACCCCTTGCAATCCCTGACACTCTCCCTAGGCGCTTCAGTGTCTGCAATACTACAAGGCCCATCATTCCCTGAGTGCACTGCGGCGTGGCTGATAGAAATTCTCATTCATTGCCATTTGCCAAGCCAGCGTCAGTGTGTGAATACGCTTTTAGAAGGGGCTCTGAAATGTCTGGGAAAAAAAAGGTTGTGAAAGGACGGGGTAGAGGAAAAAAAACCCATGCCGTCTCCTCTTCCAGTTCAAATGTTGGATCTGTTGGTGCCAGACCCAGTACCAGCATTTGTGGCACAAGACATGTGCCCAGTTCCACTAGTAGCAGCTGCCATGTGCCTGCTGGTAGTAGTAGCAGTATCAGAAAGCCAGACTTGTCCATCTCCTCTGGTGGGCGGGTTACTTTAGACAATACGGCCATTGTGGACTGGTTGGCTGACTGGCGGTCATCTCAGCAGGAAGACTCTGGCAATCTGGCTTCAAGCCAGGTTTCGTTGGATTACAGATGCTCTACAGTTCCTTGGCACAGTGACAGTAGTAATATAGGTATTTCTAGCGTTTCCATTCCATCATCTATGTCTTCGCTCCCCCTTCCTAGCGGGAAGACATCTTTCCTGAGAGTCCTAAGAGACATCTCCTCGGGTGCGAAGGAAGATACTGAACAACATAGTGATGATGATGATGATGATTTGTTTTCCGCGAGTCAGCCAACGGAGTGTGTTGCGGCGGTGGTGGAGGTTGAAGCGGTGTCCGAGACGCATAGCTGCGGTAGTGGGGGTGTTTGTGGTGGTAGCTGTGGTGGCAGACGCAGTAATGAGGGGGGGCATGGAGCCCGCCATGATGTCACATCACATTCACAACACAGTGACAGAAGTGGCGGGGATGATGAGGAAGGCTATGATGATGATGTTGTTTTAGACAGGACGTGGGAACCAGGTGACGAGGTGATGACGGCGTCAGAGGAGGAGGGTAGTAGTGGCGGCACTGGACGTGATAAACAGCCAAGCCGAGGTAGGGGCAGAAGTCAATCTGCAAAACGTTGCAGCGGTAGGGTCAGCTCAGGAGCCGGTGACGGCGACACAGATGCTGGTGTAGGCTCCTGAAAAAAGCCTGCCAGACAAGGGGCAAGCTCGGGTGGTTGTTGTGGTGGTGGTGGTGGACGTGGTACTACCTCTTTACGGTACTCTGCCGTGTGGCAATTTTTCTGTACCTTCCCGGAGGACGAAAACATGGCACAGTGCCGTATCTGCAAGCAGAAAGTAAGGCGTGGGCAAGGCAGCAATGTAGGAACTACCGCTCTACGTAAACACATGGAGCGGCATCACAAGGCCATGTGGGACAATCAACATGCCCCACCATCATCATGTACATCTAATGAAGACCCCTCTTCCGCTGCTGCTGCTGCTCCGAGTCCCTGTCATCTAAGTAGTAGCCAGGCCTTATCCACCATGTCGTTGTCATCATCATCATCACTGTCATCTAGTGCTCCTCCTACGTCCCGTCAGTTATCCATTACGGAATCGTTGTCCAATAAGCAACAATATATACCCAGTCATCCACTTGTCGTGCGGTTTAATTCACACCTGGCTAAGTTGTTGGTGGTGCAGTCGCTGCCGTACCACCTGGTCAACTCCGCCGGCTTCAAGCAATTGATGGCGTGCGGTCAGCCTAGGTGGCGAATACCTAGCCGACATTACTTCTCCAAAACAGCTGTCCCTGCCTTGCACAAGCATGTGGAGGAAAAGGTGTGCCAGTCCTTGCAATTATCCGTGTGCAGCAGGGTACATGCCACCGTCGACACGTGGAGCAGCAACTATGGGCAGGGACAGTACATGTCTTTCACGGCCCACTGGGTCAATATTTTGCAGTCCGATGCACCACCGCAGCAATGCCAGGCATTACCACCTCCACGCTTGTATCTTTCTAGTTCAACTCCGGACACCAGGCGCCTACCATCCTCCTCCTCCTACTCCTCCTCCTTGCCTTCCTCCCTCCTTGGAGGTCTTCCCGTCCCCGACAGGACACAGCGTATCTTCCACTCCTCTTCCCTCCTCTTTTCATAGGTGCAAGGTGAAGCGCCACAACGCTGTCTTACACCTGCTGAGCCTGGGCGAGAAAAGCCACACAGGGCAGGAGCTGCTGCTGTGCATCAAGGAGGAAATCGCACGCTGGCTGTCTCCTCTGAAACTCACACTGGGCAATGTTGTCTCTGATAACGGGAAGAACGCTGTGGCTGCACTGTGTCTAGGTCACCTGACACACGCTCCTTGCATGGCACATCAATCTGGTCATAACACGCTTCTTAAAGTCATATGTTGGTTTGAAGGGTGTGCTGGCCACGTCCAGGAGGGTTTGCGTTCGCTCTAGACGTTCGTATGCATTTAAGCACGCCCTCCTGGACTTGCAGCGTCAAAACAATCTCCCAGAACACAGCCTGATTTGCGACGTTCCAACACGCTGGAATTCCACCCTGCACATGTTGTACCGTCTGTACGAACAGCGGAAAGCCGTGAATGATTTCCTGATGCAGCAGACGGGCAGCGTTTGGAGCCAGTGTAATTTCGAGCTCAGGCACTGGCAGCTGGTTAGAGACGCATGTCGTGTTTTGAGGCCCTTTGAAGAGGCCACACGATTTGTGAGCCGTGACGCTAGCGGAATGAACGATGTTATGCCGCTGATATTCATTATAGAGCAACCGCTGACAGCGATTATTCAGCAAAGGATGGAGGAAGGATCACATCTGGCTATGGATGTTGAGGAGGAGGAGGAGGATGAGGATGAGGAAACAGGACCTGAAGAGGAGCTGGATTTGGAGATGGAATCACAGGAAGGGATAGGGGACGAGGCAGCCGCACAACATGACAGTGATGGTGGTGATGACGAGTCTGACGACGACCTTGATGATGGACAACCATGGCAGTATGGGGCGGAGATGGAACCAACCGGGCCCTATGAAACGCTGGCCAGGATGGCGAGCTGTATGCTTCGTTACTTGAGCGCTGACTGTCGTATTGTTAGCATGAAGCAAAAAAAAAGATTAGTACTGGATAGCCACACTTTTAGACCCTCGGTATAAAGCCAGAATGGGGGAGTTTTTTGCGCCTTCCGAGAGGGAGGCAAAATTGGCTTATTATCGAGAGAAGCTATGCAGCCAGCTTGTCATGGCTTTCAAACGGCAAACACCTGCTGCAAGCATGTCTGACCGGGGGGCCACTCTCCGCTCCACACTGTCTCATCGTTCCACCGCCTCTGGCAGAGCTACCTCTGCAATAGGCGGCAGCCGCGGCAGCAGCAGCAGCAGCAGCCAATTCAGTTTGGAAAATATGATGACAACATTTTTACATCCAATACCCCGACCTGACACACATCGTAGTCACCAAGGGATGTTCACCATCACCAGCACCTAAACAACCAGGTTCACTCGTACCTGGACTGTGCCCTTTCTCCGTCAGAAATGCTGATCCCAGACCCCATGGACTTCTGGGTCAGCAGATTGGATCAATGGCAAGAACTGGCCCAGTTTGCCATGGGTGTACTGTCTTGTCCACCCTCCAGTGTAGCGTCAGAGAGGGTATTCAGCGTGGCAGGGGGCTTCGTCACCCCTAAGCGAACATGACCTGCCTAGGTAGAGTCGTGTGTTAACCATTAGACCATACTATCCCCCCCACCCCCACTTAGTAAAGACACGTGACACCGAGGTTGGATGTGAAATGGCCACAGCAGCCGTTTATTAATTTCACAGTTTTATAAAAACAATTTAAATCCGAAACATTCGGATAACTAGTTAGGAATCCACCAGAGAATTCCTCCTAATAATTCACATGACCCAACATGGGTCAGAATCGTAAATAACAATTTAACGTTAACATTAACCCGAGCAGAGGAAGTCCTTGAAGCCCCTTCAGATGTTCCTTATTAAGAACACACCGAATTAGCCATCTGCAAACCACCAATTACCTCCAGCCGTAAACCAGCTCGGAAGCACCGTTCACCTCTGCAGATGGCTCCAACCACTAGAAGTCCACTTCAAGGGGATAACACCCGATGAAGCCCTCAAGTGATATACCGACCACTAGAAGTCCACTTCAAAGGGATAACACCCGATGAAGCCTTCAAGTGATATACCTTCTACCAGAAGACCACTTCAAAGGGATAACACCCGATGAAGTCTTCAACCATGTACCTTTTTTGGGGGACGCATACCCCCGATGCGACCCCCCCACCATTTTGTACTGACTGGCCTCAAGGACTCCCCCCGCCAGCTGCCATGACAACAGAACCTACTCTGGAAAAAAGAAAAACATGTTAAATAAGCACACAAATAAAACACAACGCTCATAGACGGACGTACATAAGACCTAAGGAGTAACAAACCAAGGGTGGGAGGGTGGGAGCTTACTTGCTTCTATGTTACTCCTCCCGCTGCTTCCGGCTCAATGCCGAGAAACAGCGGGAAGCGCAGTAACGGCCCCCCGTCCCCCTTAACTCCTCCCCGTCCCTCCTTCAGCTCCTTCCAACTCTCCCTCACCTCATTAACCCTTTCCCTACCAGGTCGGTCATGTCGGCCTCCCTTCACCCTGCGGCTGCGTCCAGCCTCTTCTTGACCTGCCTAGGTAGAGTCGTGTATTAACCATTAGACCATACTATCCCCCCCACCCCCACTTAGTAAAGACACGTGACACCGAGGTTGGATGTGAAATGGCCACAGCAGCCGTTTATTAATTTCACAGTTTTATAAAAACAATTTAAATCCGAAACATTCGGATAACTAGTTAGGAATCCACCAGAGAATTCCTCCTAATAATTCACATGACCCAACATGGGTCAGAATCATAAATAACAATTAAACGTTAACATTAACCCGAGCAGAGGAAGTCCTTGAAGCCCCTTCAGATGTTCCTTATTAAGAACACACCGAATTAGCCATCTGCAAACCACCAATTACCTCCAGCCGTAAACCAGCTCGGAAGCACCGTTCACCTCTGCAGATGGCTCCAACCACTAGAAGTCCACTTCAAGGGGATAACACCCGATGAAGCCCTCAAGTGATATACCGACCACTAGAAGTCCACTTCAAAGGGATAACACCCGATGAAGCCTTCAAGTGATATACCTTCTACCAGAAGACCACTTCAAAGGGATAACACCCGATGAAGTCTTCAACCATGTACCTTTTTTGGGGGACGCATACCCCCGATGCGACCCCCCCACCATTTTGTACTGACTGGCCTCAAGGACTCCCCCCGCCACCGCGAAACAGGCCTTGACCCCCTTAAGCCTGTGAGTTCCTCCACACCACCACCGCCCTTTCTATGCCTTCTGCTATCGCCAAGCTCCAAAGATCAATGCCAACCTCGGTCAAATGAACCCCGTCACTTCTCCAGAAATTCCCCACTCCTGACTCCAAATCCCTATGCCTTACGCAAATGCCCCCGTTCTTTGCCACAAAACGGGACACCGCCCGGTTAACCTTTATGCGAGCCTTATTGACTCTCTCCACCGATCTAGCTAACCGCCAATGCTTTCTCGGGACTATGTCCGACCACACTAACACCAACTTGGGATAAGATACCCACAAACACAACATATCATGTTTGATATCCCGCACCAACTCACGAAAAGGGCGGACTCCTAAGTCATTCCCACCCATGTGCAGCACTAAAACCTCCGGAACCCTATCAAGCCGCGCATATGTCTGGAATTCCGCCAACACCCTGTTCCACGACATACCTCTAAAACCCAGCCAATGCACAACCGCATCCTGTCGCGGAATGCGCAACTGGCGACCATCGGGGCGGACGTCCGCCCTCAAAGCCCCCCAGTGCACGTACGAATAACCCATCAACCACACCAGATAAGTAGGCGAATCTGAAACGGAAAAAACAATTAGGCACCACCAATATAACATTTGTAAAGCGTGAACAACCCCAATCATAACATATGGGGGCGGACATAGGACTTAAACCTTTTTGACTCCCAACGACCAATACGCCTCACCCCTTCATCATCCAACCCCGAGCGCCCCGCTTCCGTTGCTGCGCCAATCCTGAAGGAATGAGATGAATATGAGCCTGCCGCAACACCAACCGCCGTCAAACATTTTTTAAATACAGCTCCAAACTGAAACCTGGACAAAAACGACCCGTCCACATGACGTAACAAAGGCAAATCTGGAGACCCCCCGTTTTGCGTAAAACCCCGCATGCACTCTACAGGGCACATGACCGACCCCGGGAGAGCGAACAAAACTATCAGTTTTCCCTTCCCTACTTGGTCAGTTTTTGATTGACGCAACCATACCTCTAGCCGATCTGCAAATAGGCTCACCTCCCCAGATCTCAGCCCCCCTGCCCGTTTAGTACTTGGCGACACCAACTCACCTATTCTAAATGCTCCAAAAAACGCTAATGAAAAAGCCAATCGAAACAAATCCATTTCATCTGAAGAACGACATACCGATGCTAATGAACCGCCCAACGAGTTAAGCAAAGCAAACGACACCGGCCTTCTACTATCTGCCTCCACCCTACCTCGACGCAACCCCTTCAAAGCCTGCGATACCAGAAATTCCTTCG
The DNA here is from genome assembly GCF_050947455.1 of Rhinoderma darwinii. Classification (NCBI taxonomy): domain Eukaryota; kingdom Metazoa; phylum Chordata; class Amphibia; order Anura; family Rhinodermatidae; genus Rhinoderma; species Rhinoderma darwinii. The sequence goes on along the minus strand of NW_027461949.1, from coordinate 48,260 downwards.
ATACATCCCGAAAGCCCCGCAGCTTAAACCCAAACGCCACCGCAGATATGAACCGGTTCACCTTCGCTACTGAAAACCCCGACTCCCAGGCGTCCCCTAACCAGTACAAAAGTGCCACCAACCTGTCTCTATCCGTATTGACGTCACCCAACTCTCTTACCCACTCCTCCCACTGCCTCCAACAAGCAGCATACGCACTCCACGTCGCGCGCGCCAAAGACCTTTTTAACAGCTGCTCTACGGGACCGATACCAGATCCCAAAGATGCTCCGGACACGCCAACCCGAGACGTTCCGCTCCCGGTGCCAATTGCCGAAACCGGTCCCACTGCGAGCGAGAAAGAGCATCAGCGATACAATTCTGAACACCCGGGACATGCACCGCCACCACCCACGCGTTCAATGACAAACACACCAACACTAAATGTCGCAACAATTGAACTACCGGAGGAGAGGACGCCGTGATGTTATTAATGGCAAGCACCACCCCCATGTTGTCGCAGTAAAAACGGACCTTCTTATCCCTGAGCCTGTCCCCCCAAATGGTAGCCGCCACCACGATGGGAAACAGCTCGAGCAGGGCCAGATTCCGCGTGAGTCCACTGGACACCCAGCTAGCCGGCCATTGACCCGCGCACCACGGACCTCCCCCGTAAGCTCCAAAACCGCCCACCCCAGCCGCATCCTTAAAAATATTCAAATCACTCGTATACTGCGCAGGAGCCATCCATAGCGAGCGACCATTGTACTGGCCCAAGAAGTCATCCCAAACCTGAAGATCGGCTCGGTGCTCCTCCTTGAGCCGCACAAAATAATGCGGCGCGCGCACCCCCGCCGTTGCCGCCGCCAACCTCCTACCAAACACCCTCCCCATCGGCATAATCCGGCAGGCGAAATTCAACTTCCCCAGCAGCGACTGAAGCTCCCTCAGCGCCATTTTCTTCATTCTACAAGGCCGTCGAACCTCCAGCCTCAAAGCACCCAACTTATCCGCCGGAAGCCGACACTCCATTGCCACCGAGTCAATTTCGATTCCCAAGAAACAAATCGTCGCTACCGGGCCCTCCGTTTTTTCCGGCGCCAAAGGGATCCCAAAATCCCTCGCCACCTTCTGTAGTGCATGAAGCAAATTACCGCAAACCGGCGAACCCCCCGGGCCAACGCACAAAAAATCATCTAAGTAATGGATCAACGAATCGACCCCGGATACTCCCCTCGTTACCCACTCCACGAAACTACTAAACGCCTCGAAGTATGCACAAGAAAGAGAACACCCCATCGGAAGGCACCGATCCACGTAAAAGGCCCCATTCCAAAAACAACCCAACAGCCGTTGGCTTTCAGGATGGACCGGCAACAACCTGAACGCCGCCTCGATGTCGGTTTTTGCTAGCAGCGCCCCCGGACCCGCAGCCCGCACTAACCCCACCGCCTTATCGAATGAGGTATAAACTACGGAACACAACTCGTGATCAATCCCGTCATTTACCGACGAACCTTTGGGATACGATAAATGTTGAATCAAACGAAACTTTCCGGGCTCGCGTTTAGGGACAATACCCAAAGGGGACACAACTAAATCTTTTACCGGTGACTCAACAAATGGCCCCGACATGCGCCCCAACGAAACTTCTTTTAACAACTTTTCCGACACGACTTCCGCATGCAAGTAAGCCGATTTCAAATTCCTCCGCGTAACCGGAACCTCATAAGGAGGCGGAGGAATAACAAAACCCACACGAAACCCTTCATAAAGCAACTTAGCTGCCGCCCTATCCGGATACTCACTTAGATAAGGGGCCATCCTTTCCACCCTCACCGGCGACACCCCCTTGACCAGCCCCGTGCTGGTTCCCTGACCTCTTTTTTCGCAGACATTTTGCCGCCCCGTGTGATGCACCATTACACTCGGAGCACACGTGCTTGAACTTGCACGTGGCCCCGAACTTGCACTGACCTTCATTGAATTGCCAGCAAAACCCCGCCTTTCCCCCGCCGCTTTGTCCACTCTGACTAGACTGGCCTCCCTGGCCACCGCTCCCGGGAAAGGGCTGCCTAACCGGAGCCGTAACCCTTAACCAGAGAGCAATATCCTTCTGGTCCCACCGAATCGCCGGCCGAACCGCCTTCCGCTGACGGAATTGCTCATCATATCGCAGCCACGCCTGACCCCCATACGCCCTATGAGCCTCCCCAATGGCATCAAAATAACAAAACAACGCCGAACAATTTTCCGGCGCCTTTTCCCCTATCACACTAGCCAATATGGCGAACGCCTGCGACCAATTAACGAACGTCTGCGGGATAAGCCTATACCGCCGCCGTTCCTCCTTGTCCTTTTTACTCTCATCCCGCTTGCTCTTATCCAAATTAAATTTAGCCAGCGGCAAGAGAGAAAAAATTTCAACATATTCGTCTTTCCAGATCCGATCACGCACCTCCTGCTTTAAATGCGCCCCCAACGGACCCTCAAAACAAACATACACCTCCCCCCGAGCACGATCGTCCATACGCACTCGATCGCCGTCCTTCTGTGCCTCGGTCTGTACCGACACCGCGACCGCCTCTCTAACCGCCACCACAGGACGCGCCTGTAACGATCCCACGTCCCTGGGGCCTTCCCAAACTACCGCAGGAGACACTTCCGTTACTACCGGCGCCGCGGCCCTATCCAGGCGTCCCACCAGCTCCCGCAAGCAACCCACTAAGTCTGCCAAACCCGCTCCGTCGCGTCCGCCCGCGCCACTACCGGCCCCCGATGCAATGCTAGCAGCCCCCCCGCCGACACCCGACATAAAAATCGCTGGATAAGACAATGATGGAGTTATACACTCACCGGGCTGCACAGGCGCTGTGTTCCCGTCAGCCGGACCATCCTGACCTCGACGATACACGTCCAGTTCACCTTCCTCCAGTTCTTCTCTCGCCGACGACTGTCCCTCCCAACGACATCTTCGGAACGGGGATGAGGACGCGCTGACCGATGGGCCGGCAACCTGCCGCCCGACCGCCGGGACCCAGACTTCCGACCATACCTGTTGCCTCGACGTCGCTGCAGATCTAGGCGTCCGTCTAGACGATCCTGACGAAGCCTGCCCCCTGGCTGGAACATCACCATGCGGGGCGGCCGTACCTTGTCCTCCAAATCTTCCATCTGATGGGGGAGGGGTGACAGGGAGCCCAGCCTGCGACTCCCTGCTTACCGCCGGACCCCGTCGCGGCCTGGGATTCCTGCCAGGACGCAGGGCCTGGGAAGGGGCGGTCCTCCCAGCTGCCTGGCCTGCAGCGTCCGGGATCGGGCTCCCTCTGCGACGCCGTGTCCGCGGGACTACCTCCGGACTGAGGCGCTCTGGAGGTCGGGACCGCCGAGAGGGACGGGTCGACCCAGCCTGCGTCGCCGTCACCCCTGGCACCGCTCTCTGCCTGCCCAGCGCAGGAGCGGTTGTTGCCGACTCCCCCCCCGCCGCCATAGCCATGCTCGTAAGGGGGCCGGGGGAGGGGAGCCTGTCCTTTTCAACAGACCCCGAACGCCGTGCCCGACGTGGCGAAACGGCGTCCGGGATCCTCGTTATTGCAGCCACGGTCTCCTCTAGCCATCCGGGACCGTGGTGCACAGCAGCGGCACGCAGCCGCTCTAACATGAGGGCTTCTGCCATTTCTAACAGCACGGGCAACGGGGAGCTTACTTGCTTCTATGTTACTCCTCCCGCTGCTTCCGGCTCAATGCCGAGAAACAGCGGGAAGCGCAGTAACGGCCCCCCGTCCCCCTTAACTCCTCCCCGTCCCTCCTTCAGCTCCTTCCAACTCTCCCTCACCTCATTAACCCTTTCCCTACCAGGACGGTCATGTCGGCCTCCCTTCACCCTGCGGCTGCGTCCAGCCTCTTCTAGATTGTCCGCCAACAGCTTGGAAAATCTCACGTTTCTGAAAATGAATCAAGTGTGGATCGGTGAGGATTTTAAAACCCCTTTGCCTGATGCCACTGATTAGATCTGACATTGCTGCTGCTGCCGCTGCCGCCTGCTACTGCCGCCTGCTACTACGGGATTCTGTCCTGTACACTCTTTTTTTAATGTGCCGCTGTTGGTGCTGCTACTACTTCTACCACCAATCCACCCTCAGTGCCGTCTGCTACAAGCAGGCCTGCCCCACCAAAGGGCTTTGTCCTGTGACTGTCCAGTCTCTTTTTTTAATGTGCTGCTACTACTACTACCACCCTTGCTGTCTGTGTTGGCTAGTCTACCTCTACTACCACCAATACACCTCCACTGCCACCCGTCTGCTACAAGCAGGCCTGCCCCACCACAGGGCTTTGTCCTGTGACTGTCGTCCAGTGTCTTTTAATGTGCTGCTGCTACTGCTCACCCTTGTCAATAAAAAGGGTAAATTTTTGGAGGGCTTGTGAAAAGCCATTGCTTGTTGCTTTAATGCTTTTACATCTATGTATGGAAGAACCCCGGCAGGCATCTGCCAAAAAAAAGGGTCAATTTTTGGAGGGCTTGTGAAAAGCCATTTCTTGTTGCTTTTACATCCATGTATGGAAGAACCCCGGCAGGCATCTGCCAAAGAAAGCGTAAATTTTTGGAGGGCTTGTGAAAAGTCATTGCTTGTTGCTTTTACATCCATCTATGGAAGAACCCCGGCAGGCATCTGCCAAAAAAAAGGGTCAATTTTTGGAGGGCTTGTGAAAAGTCATTGCTTGTTGCTTTTACATCCATGTATGGAAGAACCCCGGCAGGCATCTGCCAAAAAAAGCGTCAATTTTTGGAGGGCTTGTGAAAAGTCATTGCTTGTTGCTTTTACATCCATCTATGGAAGAACCCCGGCAGGCATATGCCAAAAAAAGGGTCAATTTTTAGAAGGCTTGATAAAAGTCATTGCTTTTTTGCTTTTACATCCATGTATGGAAGAACCCCGGCAGGCATCTGCCAAAAAAAGCGTCAATTTTTGGAGGGCTTGTGAAAAGCCATTGCTTGTTGCTTTTACATCCATGTATGGAAGAACCCCGGCAGGCATCTGCCAAAAAAAAGGGTCAATTTTTGGAGGGCTTGTGAAAAGTCATTGCTTGTTGCTTTTACATCCATCCATGGAAGAACCCCGGCAGGCATCTGCCAAAAAAAGCGTCAATTTTTGGAGGGCTTGTGAAAAGCCATTGCTTGTTGCTTTTACATCCATGTATGGAAGAACCCTGGCAGGCATCTGCCAAAGAAAGCGTAAATTTTTGGAGGGCTTGTGAAAAGTCATTGCTTGTTGCTTTTACATCCATCTATGGAAGAACCCCGGCAGGCATCTGCCAAAAAAAAGGGTCAATTTTTGGAGGGCTTGTGAAAAGTCATTGCTTGTTGCTTTTACATCCATGTATGGAAGAACCCCGGCAGGCATCTGCCAAAAAAAGCGTCAATTTTTGGAGGGCTTGTGAAAAGTCATTGCTTGTTGCTTTTACATCCATCTATGGAAGAACCCCGGCAGGCATCTGCCAAAAAAAGGGTCAATTTTTAGAAGGCTTGATAAAAGTCATTGCTTGTTGCTTTTACATCCATGTATGGAAGAACCCCGGCAGGCATCTGCCAATAAAAAGGGTCAATTTTTGTAGGGCTTGTGAAAAGCCATTGCTTGTTGCTTTTACATCCATGTATGGAAGAACCCCGGCAGGCATCTGACAAAAAAAGCGTCAATTTTTGGAGGGCTTGTGAAAAGTCATTGCTTGTTGCTTTTACATCCATCTATGGAAGAACCCCGGCAGGCATCTGCCAAAAAAAGCGTCAATTTTTGGAGGGCTTGTGAAAAGCCATTGCTTGTTGCTTTTACATCCATCTATGGAAGAACCCCGGCAGGCATCTTCCAAAAAAAGCGTCAATTTTTGGAGGGCTTGTGAAAAGTCATTGCTTGTTGCTTTTACATCCATCTATGGAAGAACCCCGGCAGGCATCTGCCAAAAAAAGCATCAATTTTTGAAGGGCTTGTGAAAAGTCATTGCTTGTTGCTTTTACATCCATCTATGGAAGAACCCCGGCAGGCATCTGCCAAAAAAAGCGTCAATTTTTGGAGGGCTTGTGAAAAGTCATTGCTTGTTGCTTTTACATCCATCTATGGAAGAACCCCGGCAGGCATCTACCAAAAAAAGCGACAATTTTTGGAGGGCTTGTGAAAAGCCATTGCTTGTTGCTTTTACATCCATGTATGGAAGAACCCCGGCAGGCATCTGCCAATAAAAAGGGTCAATTTTTGGAGGGCTTGTGAAAAGTCATTGCTTGTTGCTTTTACATCCATGTATGGATGAACCCCGGCAGGCATCTGCCAAAAAAAAGGGTCAATTTTTGGAGGGCTTGTGAAAAGCCATTGCTTGTTGCTTTTACATCCATGTATGGAAGAACCCCGGCAGGCATCTGCCAAAAAAAGCGACAATTTTTGGAGGGCTTGTGAAAAGCCATTGCTTGTTGCTTTTACATCCATGTATGGAAGAACCCCGGCAGGCATCTGCCAATAAAAAGGGTCAATTTTTGGAGGGCTTGTCAAAAGCCATTGCTTGTTGCTTTTACATCCATGTATGGAAGAACCCCGGCAGGCATCTGCCAAAAAAAAGGGTCAATTTTTGGAGGGCTTGTGAAAAGCCATTGCTTGTTGCTTTTACATCCATCTATGGAAGAACCCCGGCAGGCATCTGACAAAAAAAGCGTAAATTTTTGGAGGGCTTGTGAAAAGTCATTGCTTGTTGCTTTTACATCCATCTATGGAAGAACCCCGGCAGGCATCTGCCAAAAAAAGCGTCAATTTTTGGAGTGCTTGTGAAAAGCCATTGCTTGTTGCTTTTACATCCATCTATGGAAGAACCCCGGCAGGCATCTGACAAAAAAAAGCGTCAATTTTTGGAGGGCTTGTGAAAAGCCATTGCTTGTTGCTTTTACATCCATGTATGGAAGAACCCCGGCAGGCATCTGCCAAAAAAAAGGGTCAATTTTTGGAGGGCTTGTGAAAAGTCATTGCTTGTTGCTTTTACATCCATCTATGGAAGAACCCCGGCAGGCATCTGCCAAAAAAAAGGGTCAATTTTTGGAGGGCTTGTGAAAAGCCATTGCTTGTTGCTTTTACATCCATGTATGGAAGAACCCCGGCAGGCATCTGCCAAAAAAAGCATCAATTTAGGAAGGGCTTGTGAAAAGTCATTGCTTGTTGCTTTTACATCCATCTATGGAAGAACCCCGGCAGGCATCTGCCAAAAAAAGCATCAATTTTTGAAGGGCTTGTGAAAAGTCATTGCTTGTTGCTTTTACATCCATCTATGGAAGAACCCCGGCAGGCATCTGCCAAAAAAAAGGGTCAATTTTTGGAGGGCTTGTGAAAAGTCATTGCTTGTTGCTTTTACATCCATCTATGGAAGAACCCCGGCAGGCATCTGCCAAAAAAAGCGTCAATTTTTGGAGGGCTTGTGAAAAGTCATTGCTTGTTGCTTTTACATCCATGTATGGAAGAACCCCGGCAGGCATCTACCAAAAAAAGCGACAATTTTTGGAGGGCTTGTGAAAAGCCATTGCTTGTTGCTTTTACATCCATGTATGGAAGAACCCCGGCAGGCATCTGCCAATAAAAAGGGTCAATTTTTGGAGGGCTTGTGAAAAGTCATTGCTTGTTGCTTTTACATCCATGTATGGAAGAACCCCGGCAGGCATCTGCCAAAAAAAAGGGTCAATTTTTGGAGGGCTTGTGAAAAGTCATTGCTTGTTGCTTTTACATCCATGTATGGAAGAACCCCGGCAGGCATCTGCCAAAAAAAAGGGTCAATTTTTGGAGGGCTTGTGAAAAGCCATTGCTTGTTGCTTTTACATCCATCTATGGAAGAACCCCGGCAGGCATCTGCCAAAAAAAAGTGTAAATTTTTGAAGGGCTTGTGAAAAGCCATTGCTTGTGGCTTTTACATCCATCTATGGAAGAACCCCGGCAGGCATCTGCCAAAAAAAGCGTCAATTTTTGGAGGGCTTGTGAAAAGCCATTGCTTGTTGCTTTTACATCCATGTATGGAAGAACCCCGGCAGGCATCTGCCAAAAAAAAGGGTCAATTTTTGGGGGGCTTGTGAAAAGTCATTGCTTGTTGCTTTTACATCCATGTATGGAAGAACCCCGGCAGGCATCTGCCAAAAAAAAGGGTCAATTTTTGGAGGGCTTGTGAAAAGCCATTGCTTGTTGCTTTTACATCCATGTATGGAAGAACCCCGGCAGGCATCTGCCAAAAAAAAGGGTACATTTTTGGAGGGCTTGTGAAAAGCCATTGCTTGTTGCTTTTACATCCATGTATGGAAGAACCCCGGCAGGCATCTGCCAATAAAAAGGGTAAATTTTTGGAGGGCTTGTCAAAAGCCATTGCTTGTTGCTTTTACATCCATGTATGGAAGAACCCCGGCAGGCATCTGCCAATAAAAAGGGTCAATTCTTGGAGGGCTTGTGAAAAGCCATTGCTTGTTGCTTTTACATCCATGTATGGAAGAACCCCGGCAGGCATCTGCCAATAAAAAGGGTCAATTTTTGGAGGGCTTGTGAAAAGCCATTGCTTGTTGCTTTTACATCCATGTATGGAAGAACCCCGGCAGGCATCTGCCAAAAAAAAGGGTCAATTTTTGGAGGGCTTGTGAAAAGTCATTGCTTGTTGCTTTTACATCCATGTATGGAAGAACCCCGGCAGGCATCTGCCAAAAAAAGCGTCAATTTTTGGAGGGCTTGTGAAAAGCCATTGCTTGTTGCTTTTACATCCATGTATGGAAGAACCCCGGCAGGCATCTGCCAATAAAAAGGGTCAATTTTTGGAGGGCTTGTCAAAAGCCATTGCTTGTTGCTTTTACATCCATCTATGGAAGAACCCCGGCAGGCATCTGCCAAAAAAAAGGGTCAATTTTTGGAGGGCTTGTGAAAAGCCATTGCTTGTTGCTTTTACATCCATGTATGGAAGAACCCCGGCAGGCATCTGCCAAAAAAAAGGGTCAATTTTTGGAGGGCTTGTGAAAAGTCATTGCTTGTTGCTTTTACATCCATGTATGGAAGAACCCCGGCAGGCATCTGCCAAAAAAAGCGTCAATTTTTGGAGGGCTTGTGAAAAGCCATTGCTTGTTGCTTTTACATCCATCTATGGAAGAACCCCGGCAGGCATCTGCCAAAAAAAGCGTAAATTTTTGGAGGGCTTGTGAAAAGCCATTGCTTGTTGCTTTTACATCCATGTATGGAAGAACCCCCGGCAGGCATCTGCCAAAAAAAAGGGTCAATTTTTGGAGGGCTTGTCAAAAGCCATTGCTTGTTGCTTTTACATCCATCTATGGAAGAACCCCGGCAGGCATCTGCCAAAAAAAGCGTAAATTTTTGGAGGGCTTGTGAAAAGCCATTGCTTGTTGCTTTTACATCCATGTATGGAAGAACCCCCGGCAGGCATCTGCCAAAAAAAAGGGTCAATTTTTGGAGGGCTTGTGAAAAGCCATTGCTTGTTGCTTTTACATCCATGTATGGAAGAACCCCGGCAGGCATCTGCCAAAAAAAAGGGTCAATTTTTGGAGGGCTTGTCAAAAGCCATTGCTTGTTGCTTTTACATCCATCTATGGAAGAACCCCGGCAGGCATCTGCCAAAAAAAAGGGTAAATTTTTGAAGGGCTTGTGAAAAGCCATTGCTTGTTGCTTTTACATCCATCTATGGAAGAACCCCGGCAGGCATCTGCCAAAAAAAGGGTCAATTTTTGGAGGGCTTTTGAAAAGCCATTGCTTGTTGCTTTTACATCCATCTATGGAAGAACCCCGGCAGGCATCTGCCAAAAAAAGCGTACGTTTTTGGAGGGCTTGTGAAAAGCCATTGCTTGTTGCTTTTACATCCATGTATGGAAGAACCCCGGCAGGCATCTGCCAAAAAAAAGGGTCAATTTTTGGAGGGCTTGTGAAAAGGCATTGCTTGTTGCTTTTACATCCATCTATGGAAGAACCCCGGCAGGCATCTGCCAAAAAAAAGGGTCCATTTTTTTAGGGCTTGTCAAAAGCCATTGCTTGTTGCTTTTACATCCATCTATGGAAGAACCCCGGCAGGCATCTGCCAAAAAAAGCGTCAATTTTTGGAGGGCTTGTGAAAAGTCATTGCTTGTTGCTTTTACATCCATGTATGGAAGAACCCCGGCAGGCATCTGCCAAAAAAAAGGGTCAATTCTTGGAGGGCTTTTCAAAAGCCATTGCTTGTTGCTTTTACATCGATGTATGGAAGAACCCCGGCAGGCATCTGCCAAAAAAAAGGGTCAATTTTTGGAGGGCTTGTGAAAAGCCATTGCTTGTTGCTTTTACATCCATGTATGGAAGAACCCCGGCAGGCATCTGCCAAAAAAAGCGTCAATTTTTGGAGAGCTTGTGAAAAGTCATTGCTTGTTGCTTTTACATCCATGTATGGAAGAACCCCGGCAGGCATCTGCCAAAAAAAAGGGTCAATTTTTGGAGGGCTTGTGAAAAGCCATTGCTTGTTGCTTTTACATCCATGTATGGAAGAACCCCGGCAGGAATCTGCCAAAAAAAAGGGTCAATTTTTGGAGGGCTTGTGAAAAGCCATTGCTTGTTGCTTTTACATCCATGTATGGAAGAACCCCGGCAGGCATCTGCCAATAAAAAGGGTCAATTTTTGAGGGCTTGTGAAAAGCCTTTGCTTGTTGCTTTTACATCCATCTATGGAAGAACCCCGGCAGGCATCTGCCAATAAAAAGGGTCAACTTTTGGAGGGCTTGTCAAAAGCCATTGCTTGTTGCTTTTACATCCATGTATGGAAGAACCCCGGCAGGCATTTGCCAAAAAAAAGGGTCAATTTTTGGAGGGCTTGTGAAAAGTCATTGCTTGTTGCTTTTACATCCATCTATGGAAGAACCCCGGCAGGCATCTGCCAATAAAAAGGGTCCATTTTTGGAGGGCTTGTGAAAAGTCATTGCTTGTTGCTTTTACATCCATCTATGGAAGAACCCCGGCAGGCATCTGCCAAAAAAAGCGTAAATTTTTGGAGGGCTTGTGAAAAGCCATTGCTTGTTGCTTTTACATCCATGTATGGAAGAACCCCGGCAGGCATCTGCCAAAAAAAAGGGTCAATTTTTGGAGGGCTTGTGAAAAGCCATTGCTTGTTGCTTTTACATCCATCTATGGAAGAACCCCGGCAGGAATCTGCCAAAAAAAAGGGTCAATTTTTGGAGGGCTTGTGAAAAGCCATTGCTTGTTGCTTTTACATCCATGTATGGAAGAACCCCGGCAGGCATCTGCCAATAAAAAGGGTCAATTTTTGAGGGCTTGTGAAAAGCCTTTGCTTGTTGCTTTTACATCCATCTATGGAAGAACCCCGGCAGGCATCTGCCAATAAAAAGGGTCAACTTTTGGAGGGCTTGTCAAAAGCCATTGCTTGTTGCTTTTACATCCATGTATGGAAGAACCCCGGCAGGCATTTGCCAAAAAAAAGGGTCAATTTTTGGAGGGCTTGTGAAAAGTCATTGCTTGTTGCTTTTACATCCATCTATGGAAGAACCCCGGCAGGCATCTGCCAATAAAAAGGGTCCATTTTTGGAGGGCTTGTGAAAAGTCATTGCTTGTTGCTTTTACATCCATCTATGGAAGAACCCCGGCAGGCATCTGCCAAAAAAAGCGTAAATTTTTGGAGGGCTTGTGAAAAGCCATTGCTTGTTGCTTTTACATCCATGTATGGAAGAACCCCGGCAGGCATCTGCCAAAAAAAAAAGGGTACATTTTTGGAGGGCTTGTGAAAAGCCATTGCTTGTTGCTTTTACATCCATCTATGGAAGAACCCCGGCAGTCATCTGCCAAAAAAAGCGTAAATTTTTGGAGGGCTTGTGAAAAGTCATTGCTTGTTGCTTTTACATCCATGTATGGAAGAACCCCGGCAGGCATCTGCCAATAAAAAGGGTCAATTTTTGTAGGGCTTGTGAAAAGCCATTGCTTGTTGCTTTTACATCCATCTATGGAAGAACCCCGGCAGGCATCTGACAAAAAAAGCGTCAATTTTTGGAGGGCTTGTGAAAAGTCATTGCTTGTTGCTTTTACATCCATCTATGGAAGAACCCCGGCAGGCATCTGCCAAAAAAAGCGTCAATTTTTGGAGGGCTTGTGAAAAGCCATTGCTTGTTGCTTTTACATCCATCTATGGAAGAACCCCGGCAGGCATCTTCCAAAAAAAGCGTCAATTTTTGGAGGGCTTGTGAAAAGCCATTGCTTGTTGCTTTTACATCCATGTATGGAAGAACCCCGGCAGGCATCTGCCAAAAAAAAGGGTCAATTTTTGGAGGGCTTGTGAAAAGTCATTGCTTGTTGCTTTTACATCCATCTATGGAAGAACCCCGGCAGGCATCTGCCAAAAAAAGCATCAATTTTTGAAGGGCTTGTGAAAAGTCATTGCATGTTGCTTTTACATCCATCTATGGAAGAACCCCGGCAGGCATCTGCCAAAAAAAGCGTCAATTTTTAGAAGGCTTGATAAAAGTCATTGCTTGTTGCTTTTACATCCATCTATGGAAGAACCCCGGCAGGCATCTGCCAAAAAAAAGGGTCAATTTTTGGAGGGCTTGTGAAAAGTCATTGCTTGTTGCTTTTACATCCATCTATGGAAGAACCCCGGCAGGCATCTACCAAAAAAAGCGACAATTTTTGGAGGGCTTGTGAAAAGCCATTGCTTGTTGCTTATACATCCATGTATGGAAGAACCCCGGCAGGCATCTGCCAAAAAAAAGGGTAAATTTTTGAAGGGCTTGTGAAAAGCCATTGCTTGTTGCTTTTACATCCATCTATGGAAGAACCCCGGCAGGCATCTGCCAAAAAAAGCGTCAATTTTTGGAGGGCTTGTGAAAAGTCATTGCTTGTTGCTTTTACATCCATGTATGGAAGAACCCCGGCAGGCATCTGCCAAAAAAAAGGGTCAATTTTTGGAGGGCTTGTAAAAAGCCATTGCTTGTTGCTTTTACATCCATCTATGGAGGAACCCCGGCAGGCATCTGCCAAAAAAAGCGTCAATTTTTGGAGGGCTTGTAAAAAGCCATTGCTTGTTGCTTTTACATCCATGTATGGAAGAACCCCGGCAGGCATCTGCCAAAAAAAGCGTCAATTTTTGGAGGGCTTGTGAAAAGCCATTGCTTGTTGCTTTTACATCCATCTATGGAGGAACCCCGGCAGGCATCTGCCAAAAAAAAGGGTAAATTTTTGGAGGGCTTGTGAAAAGCCATTGCTTGTTGCTTTTACATCCATGTATGGAAGAACCCCGGCAGGCATCTGCCAATAAAAAGGGTAAATTTTTGGAGGGCTTGTCAAAAGCCATTGCTTGTTGCTTTTACATCCATGTATGGAAGAACCCCGGCAGGCATCTGCCAATAAAAAGGGTCAATTCTTGGAGGGCTTGTGAAAAGCCATTGCTTGTTGCTTTTACATCCATGTATGGAAGAACCCCGGCAGGCATCTGCCAATAAAAAGGGTCAATTTTTGGAGGGCTTGTGAAAAGCCATTGCTTGTTGCTTTTAAATCCATGTATGGAAGAACCCCGGCAGGCATCTGCCAAAAAAAAGGGTCAATTTTTGGAGGGCTTGTGAAAAGCCATTGCTTGTTGCTTTTACATCCATGTATGGAAGAACCCCGGCAGGCATCTGCCAAAAAAAAGGGTCAATTTTTGGAGGGCTTGTGAAAAGTCATTGCTTGTTGCTTTTACATCCATGTATGGAAGAACCCCGGCAGGCATCTGCCAAAAAAAGCGTCAATTTTTGGAGGGCTTGTGAAAAGCCATTGCTTGTTGCTTTTACATCCATGTATGGAAGAACCCCGGCAGGCATCTGCCAATAAAAAGGGTCAATTTTTGGAGGGCTTGTCAAAAGCCATTGCTTGTTGCTTTTACATCCATCTATGGAAGAACCCCGGCAGGCATCTGCCAAAAAAAGCGTCAATTTTTGGAGGGCTTGTGAAAAGCCATTGCTTGTTGCTTTTACATCCATGTATGGAAGAACCCCGGCAGGCATCTGCCAATAAAAAGGGTCAATTTTTGGAGGGCTTCTCAAAAGCCATTGCTTGTTGCTTTTACATCGATGTATGGAAGAACCCCGGCAGGCATCTGCCCAAAAAAAGGGTCAATTTTTGGAGGGCTTGTCAAAAGCCATTGCTTGTTGCTTTTACATCCATGTATGGAAGAACCCTGGCAGGCATCTGCCAATAAAAAGGGTCAATTTTTGGAGGGCTTGTGAAAAGTCATTGCTTGTTGCTTTTACATCCATCTATGGAAGAACCCCGGCAGGCATCTGCCAATAAAAAGGGTCAATTTTTGGAGGGCTTGTGAAAAGCCATTGCTTGTTGCTTTTACATCCATGTATGGAAGAACCCCGGCAGGCATCTGCCAAAAAAAAGGGTCAATTTTTGGAGGGCTTGTGAAAAGTCATTGCTTGTTGCTTTTACATCCATGTATGGAAGAACCCCGGCAGGCATCTGCCAATAAAAAGGGTCAATTTTTGAGGGCTTGTGAAAAGCCTTTGCTTGTTGCTTTTACATCCATCTATGGAAGAACCCCGGCAGGCATCTGCCAATAAAAAGGGTCAACTTTTGGAGGGCTTGTCAAAAGCCATTGCTTGTTGCTTTTACATCCATGTATGGAAGAACCCCGGCAGGCATTTGCCAAAAAAAAGGGTCAATTTTTGGAGGGCTTGTGAAAAGTCATTGCTTGTTGCTTTTACATCCATCTATGGAAGAACCCCGGCAGGCATCTGCCAATAAAAAGGGTCCATTTTTGGAGGGCTTGTGAAAAGTCATTGCTTGTTGCTTTTACATCCATCTATGGAAGAACCCCGGCAGGCATCTGCCAAAAAAAGCGTAAATTTTTGGAGGGCTTGTGAAAAGCCATTGCTTGTTGCTTTTACATCCATGTATGGAAGAACCCCGGCAGGCATCTGCCAAAAAAAAGGGTCAATTTTTGGAGGGCTTGTGAAAAGCCATTGCTTGTTGCTTTTACATCCATCTATGGAAGAACCCCGGCAGGAATCTGCCAAAAAAAAGGGTCAATTTTTGGAGGGCTTGTGAAAAGCCATTGCTTGTTGCTTTTACATCCATGTATGGAAGAACCCCGGCAGGCATCTGCCAATAAAAAGGGTCAATTTTTGAGGGCTTGTGAAAAGCCTTTGCTTGTTGCTTTTACATCCATCTATGGAAGAACCCCGGCAGGCATCTGCCAATAAAAAGGGTCAACTTTTGGAGGGCTTGTCAAAAGCCATTGCTTGTTGCTTTTACATCCATGTATGGAAGAACCCCGGCAGGCATTTGCCAAAAAAAAGGGTCAATTTTTGGAGGGCTTGTGAAAAGTCATTGCTTGTTGCTTTTACATCCATCTATGGAAGAACCCCGGCAGGCATCTGCCAATAAAAAGGGTCCATTTTTGGAGGGCTTGTGAAAAGTCATTGCTTGTTGCTTTTACATCCATCTATGGAAGAACCCCGGCAGGCATCTGCCAAAAAAAGCGTAAATTTTTGGAGGGCTTGTGAAAAGCCATTGCTTGTTGCTTTTACATCCATGTATGGAAGAACCCCGGCAGGCATCTGCCAAAAAAAAAGGGTACATTTTTGGAGGGCTTGTGAAAAGCCATTGCTTGTTGCTTTTACATCCATCTATGGAAGAACCCCGGCAGTCATCTGCCAAAAAAAGCGTAAATTTTTGGAGGGCTTGTGAAAAGTCATTGCTTGTTGCTTTTACATCCATGTATGGAAGAACCCCGGCAGGCATCTGCCAATAAAAAGGGTCAATTTTTGTAGGGCTTGTGAAAAGCCATTGCTTGTTGCTTTTACATCCATCTATGGAAGAACCCCGGCAGGCATCTGACAAAAAAAGCGTCAATTTTTGGAGGGCTTGTGAAAAGTCATTGCTTGTTGCTTTTACATCCATCTATGGAAGAACCCCGGCAGGCATCTGCCAAAAAAAGCGTCAATTTTTGGAGGGCTTGTGAAAAGCCATTGCTTGTTGCTTTTACATCCATCTATGGAAGAACCCCGGCAGGCATCTTCCAAAAAAAGCGTCAATTTTTGGAGGGCTTGTGAAAAGCCATTGCTTGTTGCTTTTACATCCATGTATGGAAGAACCCCGGCAGGCATCTGCCAAAAAAAAGGGTCAATTTTTGGAGGGCTTGTGAAAAGTCATTGCTTGTTGCTTTTACATCCATCTATGGAAGAACCCCGGCAGGCATCTGCCAAAAAAAGCATCAATTTTTGAAGGGCTTGTGAAAAGTCATTGCATGTTGCTTTTACATCCATCTATGGAAGAACCCCGGCAGGCATCTGCCAAAAAAAGCGTCAATTTTTAGAAGGCTTGATAAAAGTCATTGCTTGTTGCTTTTACATCCATCTATGGAAGAACCCCGGCAGGCATCTGCCAAAAAAAAGGGTCAATTTTTGGAGGGCTTGTGAAAAGTCATTGCTTGTTGCTTTTACATCCATCTATGGAAGAACCCCGGCAGGCATCTACCAAAAAAAGCGACAATTTTTGGAGGGCTTGTGAAAAGCCATTGCTTGTTGCTTTTACATCCATGTATGGAAGAACCCCGGCAGGCATCTGCCAAAAAAAAGGGTAAATTTTTGAAGGGCTTGTGAAAAGCCATTGCTTGTTGCTTTTACATCCATCTATGGAAGAACCCCGGCAGGCATCTGCCAAAAAAAGCGTCAATTTTTGGAGGGCTTGTGAAAAGTCATTGCTTGTTGCTTTTACATCCATGTATGGAAGAACCCCGGCAGGCATCTGCCAAAAAAAAGGGTCAATTTTTGGAGGGCTTGTGAAAAGCCATTGCTTGTTGCTTTTACATCCATCTATGGAGGAACCCCGGCAGGCATCTGCCAAAAAAAGCGTCAATTTTTGGAGGGCTTGTAAAAAGCCATTGCTTGTTGCTTTTACATCCATGTATGGAAGAACCCCGGCAGGCATCTGCCAAAAAAAGCGTCAATTTTTGGAGGGCTTGTGAAAAGCCATTGCTTGTTGCTTTTACATCCATCTATGGAGGAACCCCGGCAGGCATCTGCCAAAAAAAAGGGTAAATTTTTGGAGGGCTTGTGAAAAGCCATTGCTTGTTGCTTTTACATCCATGTATGGAAGAACCCCGGCAGGCATCTGCCAATAAAAAGGGTAAATTTTTGGAGGGCTTGTCAAAAGCCATTGCTTGTTGCTTTTACATCCATGTATGGAAGAACCCCGGCAGGCATCTGCCAATAAAAAGGGTCAATTCTTGGAGGGCTTGTGAAAAGCCATTGCTTGTTGCTTTTACATCCATGTATGGAAGAACCCCGGCAGGCATCTGCCAATAAAAAGGGTCAATTTTTGGAGGGCTTGTGAAAAGCCATTGCTTGTTGCTTTTAAATCCATGTATGGAAGAACCCCGGCAGGCATCTGCCAAAAAAAAGGGTCAATTTTTGGAGGGCTTGTGAAAAGCCATTGCTTGTTGCTTTTACATCCATGTATGGAAGAACCCCGGCAGGCATCTGCCAAAAAAAAGGGTCAATTTTTGGAGGGCTTGTGAAAAGTCATTGCTTGTTGCTTTTACATCCATGTATGGAAGAACCCCGGCAGGCATCTGCCAAAAAAAGCGTCAATTTTTGGAGGGCTTGTGAAAAGCCATTGCTTGTTGCTTTTACATCCATGTATGGAAGAACCCCGGCAGGCATCTGCCAATAAAAAGGGTCAATTTTTGGAGGGCTTGTCAAAAGCCATTGCTTGTTGCTTTTACATCCATCTATGGAAGAACCCCGGCAGGCATCTGCCAAAAAAAGCGTCAATTTTTGGAGGGCTTGTGAAAAGCCATTGCTTGTTGCTTTTACATCCATGTATGGAAGAACCCCGGCAGGCATCTGCCAATAAAAAGGGTCAATTTTTGGAGGGCTTCTCAAAAGCCATTGCTTGTTGCTTTTACATCGATGTATGGAAGAACCCCGGCAGGCATCTGCCCAAAAAAAGGGTCAATTTTTGGAGGGCTTGTCAAAAGCCATTGCTTGTTGCTTTTACATCCATGTATGGAAGAACCCTGGCAGGCATCTGCCAATAAAAAGGGTCAATTTTTGGAGGGCTTGTGAAAAGTCATTGCTTGTTGCTTTTACATCCATCTATGGAAGAACCCCGGCAGGCATCTGCCAATAAAAAGGGTCAATTTTTGGAGGGCTTGTGAAAAGCCATTGCTTGTTGCTTTTACATCCATGTATGGAAGAACCCCGGCAGGCATCTGCCAAAAAAAAGGGTCAATTTTTGGAGGGCTTGTGAAAAGTCATTGCTTGTTGCTTTTACATCCATGTATGGAAGAACCCCGGCAGGCATCTGCCAAAAAAAACGTCAATTTTTGGAGGGCTTGTGAAAAGCCATTGCTTGTTGCTTTTACATCCATGTATGGAAGAACCCCGGCAGGCATCTGCCAATAAAAAGGGTCAATTTTTGGAGGGCTTGTCAAAAGCCATTGCTTGTTGCTTTTACATCCATGTATGGAAGAACCCCGGCAGGCATCTGCCAATAAAAAGGGTCAATTTTTGGAGGGCTTCTCAAAAGCCATTGCTTGTTGCTTTTACATCGATGTATGGAAGAACCCCGGCAGGCATCTGCCCAAAAAAAGGGTCAATTTTTGGAGGGCTTGTGAAAAGCCATTGCTTGTTGCTTTTACATCCATGTATGGAAGAACCCCGGCAGGCATCTGCCAAAAAAAAGGGTCAATTTTTGTAGGGCTTGTGAAAAGCCATTGCTTGTTGCTTTTACATCCATGTATGGAAGAACCCCGGCAGGCATCTGCCAAAAAAAAGGGTCAATTTTTGGAGGGCTTGTGAAAAGTCATTGCTTGTTGCTTTTACATCCATGTATGGAAGAACCCCGGCAGGCATCTGCCAATAAAAAGGGTCAATTTTTGGAGGGCTTGTGAAAAGCCATTGCTTGTTGCTTTTACATCCATCTATGGAAGAACCCCGGCAGGCATCTGCCAAAAAAAAGGGTCAATTTTTGGAGGGCTTGTGAAAAGTCATTGCTTGTTGCTTTTACATCCATGTATGGAAGAACCCCGGCAGGCATCTGCCAAAAAAAAGGGTCAATTTTTGGAGGGCTTGTGAAAAGTCATTGCTTGTTGCTTTTACATCCATCTATGGAAGAACCCCGGCAGGCATCTGCCAAAAAAAAAGGGTCAATTTTTGGAGGGCTTGTAAAAAAAGCCATTGCTTGTTGCTTTTACATCCATGTATGGAAGAACCCCGGCAGGCATCTGCCAAAAAAAGCGTCAATTTTTGGAGGGCTTGTGAAAAGCCATTGCTTCTTGCTTTTACATCCATGTATGGAAGAACCCCGGCAGGCATCTGCCAATAAAAAGGGTCAATTTTTGGAGGGCTTGTGAAAAGTCATTGCTTGTTGCTTTTACATCCATCTATGGAAGAACCCCGGCAGGCATCTGCCAAAAAAAGCGTAAATTTTTGGAGGGCTTGTGAAAAGCCATTGCTTGTTGCTTTTACATCCATGTATGGAAGAACCCCGGCAGGCATCTGCCAAAAAAAAGGGTCAATTTTTGGAGGGCTTGTGAAAAGCCTTTGCTTGTTACTTTTACATCCATCTATGGAAGAACCCCGGCAGGCATCTGCCAATAAAAAGGGTCAATTTTTGGAGGGCTTGTCAAAAGCCATTGCTTGTTGCTTTTACATCCATGTATGGAAGAACCCCGGCAGGCATCTGCCAATAAAAAGGGTAAATTTTTGGAGGGCTTGTGAAAAGCCATTGCTTGTTGCTTTTACATCCATGTATGGAAGAACCCCGGCAGGCATCTGCCAAAAAAAGCGTCAATTTTTGGAGGGCTTGTGAAAAGTCATTGCTTGTTGCTTTTACATCCATGTATGGAAGAACCCCGGCAGGCATGTGCCAAAAAAAGCGTACATTTTTGGAGGGCTTGTGAAAAGCCATTGCTTGTTGCTTTTACATCCATGTATGGAAGAACTCCGGCAGGCATCTGCAAAAAAAAAAGGGTCAATTTTTGGAGGGCTTGTGAAAAGTCATTGCTTGTTGCTTTTACATCCATCTATGGAAGAACCCCGGCAGGCATCTGCCAAAAAAAAGGGTCAATTTTTGGAGGGCTTGTGAAAAGTCATTGCTTGTTGCTTTTACATCCATGTATGGAAGAACCCCGGCAGGCATCTGCCAAAAAAAAGGGTCAATTTTTGGAGGGCTTGTGAAAAGTCATTGCTTGTTGCTTTTACATCCATCTATGGAAGAACCCCGGCAGGCATCTGCCAAAAAAAAAGGGTCAATTTTTGGAGGGCTTGTGAAAAGTCATTGCTTGTTGCTTTTACATCCATGTATGGAAGAACCCCGGCAGGCATCTGCCAAAAAAAAGCGTCAATTTTTGGAGGGCTTGTGAAAAGCCATTGCTTGTTGCTTTTACATCCATCTATGGAAGAACCCCGGCAGGCATCTGCCAAAAAAAAGGGTCAATTTTTGGAGGGCTTGTGAAAAGTCATTGCTTGTTGCTTTTACATCCATGTATGGAAGAACCCCGGCAGGCATCTGCCAAAAAAAAGGGTCAATTTTTGGAGGGCTTGTGAAAAGTCATTGCTTGTTGCTTTTACATCCATGTATGGAAGAACCCCGGCAGGCATCTGCCAATAAAAAGGGTCAATTTTTGGAGGGCTTGTTAAAAGCCATTGCTTGTTGCTTTTACATCCATGTATGGAAGAACCCCGGCAGGCATCTGCCAAAAAAAAGGGTAAATTTTTGGAGGGCTTGTGAAAAGCCATTGCTTGTTGCTTTTACATCCATGTATGGAAGAACCCCGGCAGGCATCTGCCAAAAAAAGGGTACATTTTTGGAGGGCTTGTGAAAAGCCATTGCTTGTTGCTTTTACATCCATGTATGGAAGAACCCCGGCAGGCATCTGCCAATAAAAAGGGTCAATTTTTGGAGGGCTTGTGAAAAGCCATTGCTTGTTGCTTTTACATCCATCTATGGAAGAACCCCGGCAGGCATCTGCCAAAAAAAAGGGTCAATTTTTGGAGGGCTTGTGAAAAGTCATTGCTTGTTGCTTTTACATCCATGTATGGAAGAACCCCGGCAGGCATCTGCCAAAAAAAAGGGTAAATTTTTGGAGGGCTTGTGAAAAGTCATTGCTTGTTGCTTTTACATCCATCTATGGAAGAACCCCGGCAGGCATCTGCCAAAAAAAGCGTCAATTTTTGGAGGGCTTGTGAAAAGTCATTGCTTGTTGCTTTTACATCCATGTATGGAAGAACCCCGGCAGGCATCTGCCAAAAAAAAGGGTCAATTTTTGGAGGGCTTGTAAAAAGCCATTGCTTGTTGCTTTTACATCCATGTATGGAAGAACCCCGGCAGGCATCTGCCAAAAAAAGCGTCAATTTTTGGAGGGCTTGTGAAAAGCCATTGCTTGTTGCTTTTACGTCCATCTATGGAGGAACCCCGGCAGGCATCTGCCAAAAAAAAGGGTAAATTTTTGGAGGGCTTGTGAAAAGCCATTGCTTGTTGCTTTTACATCCATGTATGGAAGAACCCCGGCAGGCATCTGCCAATAAAAAGGGTAAATTTTTGGAGGGCTTGTCAAAAGCCATTGCTTGTTGCTTTTACATCCATGTATGGAAGAACCCCGGCAGGCATCTGCCAATAAAAAGGGTCAATTCTTGGAGGGCTTGTGAAAAGCCATTGCTTGTTGCTTTTACATCCATGTATGGAAGAACCCCGGCAGGCATCTGCCAATAAAAAGGGTCAATTTTTGGAGGGCTTGTGAAAAGCCATTGCTTGTTGCTTTTACATCCATGTATGGAAGAACCCCGGCAGGCATCTGCCAAAAAAAAGGGTCAATTTTTGGAGGGCTTGTGAAAAGTCATTGCTTGTTGCTTTTACATCCATGTATGGAAGAACCCCGGCAGCATCTGCCAAAAAAAGCGTCAATTTTTGGAGTTCTTGTGAAAAGCCATTGCTTGTTGCTTTTACATCCATGTATGGAAGAACCCCGGCAGGCATCTGCCAATAAAAAGGGTCAATTTTTGGAGGGCTTGTCAAAAGCCATTGCTTGTTGCTTTTACATCCATCTATGGAAGAACCCCGGCAGGCATCTGCCAAAAAAAGCGTCAATTTTTGGAGGGCTTGTGAAAAGCCATTGCTTGTTGCTTTTACATCCATGTATGGAAGAACCCCGGCAGGCATCTGCCAATAAAAAGGGTCAATTTTTGGAGGGCTTCTCAAAAGCCATTGCTTGTTGCTTTTACATCGATGTATGGAAGAACCCCGGCAGGCATCTGCCCAAAAAAAGGGTCAATTTTTGGAGGGCTTGTCAAAAGCCATTGCTTGTTGCTTTTACATCGATGTATGGAAGAACCCCGGCAGGCATCTGCCCAAAAAAAGGGTCAATTTTTGGAGGGCTTGTGAAAAGCGATTGCTTGTTGCTTTTACATCCATGTATGGAAGAACCCCGGCAGGCATCTGCCAAAAAAAAGGGTCAATTTTTGGAGGGCTTGTGAAAAGCCATTGCTTGTTGCTTTTACATCCATGTATGGAAGAACCCCGGCAGGCATCTGCCAAAAAAAAGGGTCAATTTTTGGAGGGCTTGTGAAAAGTCATTGCTTGTTGCTTTTACATCCATGTATGGAAGAACCCCGGCAGGCATCTGCCAATAAAAAGGGTCAATTTTTGGAGGGCTTGTGAAAAGCCATTGCTTGTTGCTTTTACATCCATCTATGGAAGAACCCCGGCAGGCATCTGCCAAAAAAAAGGGTCAATTTTTGGAGGGCTTGTGAAAAGTCATTGCTTGTTGCTTTTACATCCATGTATGGAAGAACCCCGGCAGGCATCTGCCAAAAAAAAGGGTCAATTTTTGGAGGGCTTGTGAAAAGTCATTGCTTGTTGCTTTTACATCCATCTATGGAAGAACCCCGGCAGGCATCTGCCAAAAAAAGCGTCAATTTTTGGAGGGCTTGTGAAAAGTCATTGCTTGTTGCTTTTACATCCATGTATGGAAGAACCCCGGCAGGCATCTGCCAATAAAAAGGGTCAATTTTTGGAGGGCTTGTGAAAAGTCATTGCTTGTTGCTTTTACATCCATCTATGGAAGAACCCCGGCAGGCATCTGCCAAAAAAAGCGTCAATTTTTGCAGGGCTTGTAAAAAAAGCCATTGCTTGTTGCTTTTACATCCATGTATGGAAGAACCCCGGCAGGCATCTGCCAAAAAAAAGGGTCAATTTTTGGAGGGCTTGTAAAAAAAGCCATTGCTTGTTGCTTTTACATCCATGTATGGAAGAACCCCGGCAGGCATCTGCCAAAAAAAGCGTCAATTTTTGGAGGGCTTGTGAAAAGCCATTGCTTCTTGCTTTTACATCCATGTATGGAAGAACCCCGGCAGGCATCTGCCAATAAAAAGGGTCAATTTTTGGAGGGCTTGTGAAAAGTCATTGCTTGTTGCTTTTACATCCATCTATGGAAGAACCCCGGCAGGCATCTGCCAAAAAAAGCGTAAATTTTTGGAGGGCTTGTGAAAAGCCATTGCTTGTTGCTTTTACATCCATGTATGGAAGAACCCCGGCAGGCATCTGCCAAAAAAAAGGGTCAATTTTTGGAGGGCTTGTGAAAAGCCTTTGCTTGTTACTTTTACATCCATCTATGGAAGAACCCCGGCAGGCATCTGCCAATAAAAAGGGTCAATTTTTGGAGGGCTTGTCAAAAGCCATTGCTTGTTGCTTTTACATCCATGTATGGAAGAACCCCGGCAGGCATCTGCCAATAAAAAGGGTAAATTTTTGGAGGGCTTGTGAAAAGCCATTGCTTGTTGCTTTTACATCCATGTATGGAAGAACCCCGGCAGGCATCTGCCAAAAAAAAGGGTCAATTTTTGGAGGGCTTGTGAAAAGTCATTGCTTGTTGCTTTTACATCCATGTATGGAAGAACCCCGGCAGGCATGTGCCAAAAAAAGCGTACATTTTTGGAGGGCTTGTGAAAAGCCATTGCTTGTTGCTTTTACATCCATGTATGGAAGAACTCCGGCAGGCATCTGCAAAAAAAAAAGGGTCAATTTTTGGAGGGCTTGTGAAAAGTCATTGCTTGTTGCTTTTACATCCATCTATGGAAGAACCCCGGCAGGCATCTGCCAAAAAAAAGGGTCAATTTTTGGAGGGCTTGTAAAAAAAGCCATTGCTTGTTGCTTTTACATCCATGTATGGAAGAACCCCGGCAGGCATCTGCCAAAAAAAGCGTCAATTTTTGGAGGGCTTGTGAAAAGCCATTGCTTCTTGCTTTTACATCCATCTATGGAAGAACCCCGGCAGGCATCTGCCAAAAAAAGCGTAAATTTTTGGAGGGCTTGTGAAAAGCCATTGCTTGTTGCTTTTACATCCATGTATGGAAGAACCCCGGCAGGCATCTGCCAAAAAAAAGGGTCAATTTTTGGAGGGCTTGTGAAAAGCCTTTGCTTGTTACTTTTACATCCATCTATGGAAGAACCCCGGCAGGCATCTGCCAATAAAAAGGGTCAATTTTTGGAGGGCTTGTCAGTAGTATAGAGCTACATAAGTCGTCAAACTAGTTTTGACAGGTGACACGCCCCTTTAGGGGCGTGGTTAGGGCGTGGCTAACGTTGTCACGCCCCTTTAGGGGCGTGTTTGGGGTGTGTCTAACGTTGTCACGCCCCTTTAGGGGCGTGTTTGGGGTGTGTCTAACGTTGTCACGCCCCTTTAGGGGCGTGTTTATGCCGTGATTGCCGGTGACACGCCCCTTTAGGGGCGTTGACACACCCTTTCGGGGCGTGGTTAGGGTGTGGCTGACAACGGCACGCCCCTTTAGGGGCGTCGACACGCCCCTTTAGGGACACACCTAGGGCGTGGCTAACATTGACACGCCCTATAGGCCGGCGACTGGCCACGCCCTTCCGGTTCCGGTACACGCCCTTCCGGTTCCGGGGTGTACCCAGACCACGCCCTTCCGGTTCAGGGCCACGCCTCTTCCGGAACTGACGTTCCCCCAGACCACGCCCTTCCGGTTCAGTGACACGCTTCCGGTTCAGTGACACGCCTCTTCCGGAACCGGTGTACCATAGACCACACCCCTCCGGTTCCGGTGGGTGAACCCCGCCTCTTCCGGAACAGCATCATATGACGCGTACTTAGAAGGATTGTGATTGGTGCGCGCTGAAGCCATGCGGTGATTGGTGCATACGGAATTGTGGGCGTGTTCATTCCCATAGAATGAATGTGATTGGTGGGGACTGAAGCCGTGTTGTGATTGGTGCGTACCGAGTTGTGGGCGTGTTCATAGAACAGAAACATGCCCTGACATGCCTGGAAAGCGTCCGAACATGTTTTCTGCGGTTTTCTGAAACTATAAGTATAACTGTGCGCATGACCGGGTTACATTTTGAATAATGATTGTGATTGGTGCTCGCTGTAACCAAGGCATGACCAGGGTTATATCTGAATACGTTATTCACAAATTATTTGAATAAAAGCTCATTTTGTTCTTTTTGTATAAACACATAAAATTGCTGGGTAAATTTACTGTAAAAAAATAATAAAACAATGTTTAAAAGTTTACCTGGGGTGGGATTCGAACCCACGACGGCTTTTACGCCGATTGGATTTTTATGTCCAACGCCTTAGACCGCTCGGCCACCCTGGTATAGGATGGATAATGTGGCTATAGAATAATATGAAGACGTGTATTAAGGAGATGATTCAGATGGAATTTTAGTTCAGGCGTAGCTAACATTGCGAAGCCAATGTACATCTGACGTAGTCAACCATGAAGGTAATGTCAAAACCAAATAAAAAGCAGACGTATATTTCAACATACATTAGTTTATTTTATAAAAACAAAGGCATACTACAGTTGAAAAGGTGGACATAATATATGTAAGGCAAATAATGTCATTTTTATAAAAAGACGCATTTACATAATATTTACAGAACAAATAAACGTACAGATCAAAATACACAGGAACAACAAATATTTGCAGCGAGACAATGACAGGAGCCGTCGAAAGCCACAACTATGCATTTATATGGTTAACCAATTTACAACAGGCAATAACCTATCAAAGCGTCTTCTTGACAGTGACCGACCTGGGAGTCCAGATAAACTTGGGGATCCTAAAGAAACATTGAGGGGTGTAGACTGTCTTTTCTGAAGTGTTAAGGTCTCAGTCACGGGCGAATTATCAGACATATTGTTAAGCATTTTTAAATGGTCCAGATGCTGTCTAGTAGAGATGTATAAAGCAGCTGTAGATTTCAACATACATTAGCAATACCCTATCAAAGCTTCTTTTGATGCTCAAAGGTCAGGGGCCAACTTTTACAGGCATCATAAATCGGGGGCAGATAACAGATGGCTTCATTCACACGCATTATAACCGCAGAAGGGCAGGTTAGTGATACTTAAAAGGCCATCATCCAGGATTTAAAACAAGCAAATCTATGACAGCTGCTAAAGATAAAATTAGCATGGCAACTGTAGACAATACATCTCATGAGGACTTACTACATAAAATATATTATGATGCTAAGCATGTCGGTGGTTTTGGAGGGGTTAAAAATTTATACCAAGAGGCGAAAAAACAAGGCTTAACAATCAAAAATGTAAGAAATTGGTTATCGGCTCAAGATGCATATTCACTTCATAAGGGATTAAGGCATCATTTTAAAAGAAATATGATTTGTGTATCGAGGGTAGATGCCCAGTGGCAGGCCGATCTCGTGTCCATGATTGATGTTGCCAATTTCAACGAAGGCGGAAAATATATTCTCACTGTTATCGATGTATTTTCAAAATATGCCTGGGCGACCGTTTTACAGGCGAAAACAGGAGCCAGTGTCGCCGGGGCCTTTCAGACCATTTTACTCGCTGGTCGTGTGCCCCAAAAATTGCAAACCGATAGAGGCAAAGAGTTTTTGAATACAAATGTAAAAAAAGTACTACAGATTAACAATATACACCATTTTCTAACCAACAACGACGTTAAAGCCGCCGTAGTAGAGCGATTTAACCGGACATTAAAATCTAAAATGTGGCGCTATTTTACAGCGCACAACACTTTCCGTTATATAGATGTTCTGCAGGATTTAATGTTCAGTTATAACCACACAGGACACAGGACAATACGCTGTCGACCGGTGGACGTCACAAACGCAAATTCGCTATATATTTGGAAGAATATTTACGGTAAATATTTCAAAGCTAAAAAAGGTAAACCCTTGTTTAAAGACGGCGACCAGGTCAGGATTTCTAAATTTAAGGATCTTTTCAGCAAGGGCTATGAGCAGACGTTCACGGATGAAATATTTACTGTGCAGGCGGTAAACACTAAAGGCTTGAAGCCTCTGTATAAGTTAAAGGACGCCTCTGGGGACCCGATCGAAGGCTCTTTCTACGCCGAAGAAATACAAAAAATACCGGAAAACAACGATCGGGTGTACAGAATTGAGAAAGTTTTAAAAAAAAAGCGTGTCAGAGGTGAAACATTATATTACGTGAAGTGGCGCGGGTACCCAACATCATTCAATAGTTGGATTGAAAAGCAGCAGTTAACAAGTATTTAAAAACGCAGACAGATGGAGACGGCACCGTTTTATATAACGCTTCCAAGCAATGCATCATACCGCACATATCCACAAAATGAGATCTCTAATTACACAATCAAACTTTCTAAACCGGTCACATTAATTGGCCCCTGGGAAGTCGGTCTTACAGAGATACAGTACCCACACACTTGGAATACTTTTGAAACGGATGAAGGCTACATATATTTAGGTCTGCCGGGCGGTGCACTTAAACAAGTCAACGTGAAGTCAGGATATTACAATTCTGTTAAAGAACTGGTAAAAAGCATCAACGAGAGGATTGAGAATTACAAGCATCCGCCTATTGATGTAAAATTGTCATACGACGCCATCGAAAGAATAGTGACTGTAACAGGGCTGCATCCTTTCATACTCAGCGATAGACTGACGAACATATTGGGCTTAGACTCTAATAAAACCAATGTAGCCGGCAATGGCACAAAATGTGCCGATATAAAAAGCGGATTTTACACGCTATACGTCTATACCGATATAATCGACCATCAAAGAGTCGGGGATAGTTTTGTACCCCTATTACGAACGGTTGAAATTACAGGTAGTAACAATGAAATGATCACGCAGCATTACGTCAAACCTGATTACGTCAACGTCAGTAAAAACCACTTTGACCATATTACTATTCAAATAAAGAGCGATCAAAACAGAAATGTGCCATTTAAGTACGGGAAGTCGATCGTTAAATTCATAGGTTGTGGGAAACTTTTTTCAAGAAGAAAAACTTGTAAGTCTTTGTCCGTCTCTAGCATACTAACCCAGTCATGTTCCCACATTTCACGCACCTCATAACCATTACATTTTAGAAAATGAGTTTTGACATTCGTTTTGTGATACAATTGACCGTAGGTTGTCTGTGTCACATTGTTAAAAGCTTTTTCATTGTAGCACACAGGACAGCCATGAAAAAAACATCCTTGGAATTCAAAGGCGATCTTACAGCCATTAATTAGCGCATAACCATCCAAAAAATATCTAGCGACGGAATGCTCACCACCCTTTAAAGCGTGTTGTATGTTAATGCCCTCTTTCTGTTCTACATAAAGTAGCCACTGCATGGATGCTGTTGAAAATCTTTTTTGCCCCTTGTGGTAATTGTCTGATGGTACAATGGCTATAGTGTCTCTAGGTAAAAATTTGAACCTGTACATAGCCATGCAGACAGAAGCCAGTGTAGTGAGTTGAAAAGGGTCAATCTCTTGTGTTTCTGTGTCAAGTTCACCAGCAGCGTTAAATTTAGTAGTCGTTTTTTTTGTCATGTCAATTATACTGTTTCTGTAACATAAGCATGCCTCTTTTAGAATTTTAACATCCTGAATACAGTATTCTTTAAGCTCAGTCTGAAAGTCGAATACGTAGTTTTGGTTATCAGCGTACCAAGCCATGAATTTCACTTTCTCATCAGGCATCATGGCTTCAAAACCATACTGGTCTACAGATGGCATAGTACCAATGTAATTTTGATTAGCCACCTGGTTAAAAAAGTGTGGGAAATAACCTTTGGAGCCTGTGAAACCCAACGCCTGTGGTAGCTTACTAAGACTCATGGGCAGGAAATTTAAAGAGTCGATAAACCTAATTCCTAAATCAGCCACTGTGACACAAAGTAATTTACCACCTCTGGCCAGTAAGTCAATTTTAATTTTTTCTTTGACGAGTTGTTTTACGACAAAGTAAACATCATACCGTCCGGCATTATGAGCTATAAACGTGTAGCCACGGAAAGCAGTGTCGATGAATTTTTTAACAAAATCCTCCAAACACGTTAAGCCCTGAAATTCCCAGGACTTCTCCCCAACTAACGGTAACGCGTATACGTAATTAGGTACATGTATACCTGTCTCCTGCATACACTCAAAGTCATAAAAAATGTATCTTTCCGTTGTTTCATCCGGCGTGATTTTTCTCAAATAACAAACGTGCCCTTCAAAAGTGTCAATCACGGCGTAGCAAATTTGACATTTTAAACCTACACACTCGTGTTCGTTTATCTTAGAAACGTATTTGCCGCACGAATCGCAGTATTCCTTAAGTTTACAATCTATTTTTTTCAGGCGGACAAGATTTGTATGGACCTTTAAACAGTCGTGTGAACGGCAAAATGTACGACAACTGGGGCACCTAGGAGACATACCCTTTTCCTCAACACATGTCTTTCTTTGACAAGCTTTACAAAAATAACGGCATGAATGGTCATTTTTGTGATGAAAAGGTGTGTGGCAATAGTCGCAAAAGTAGTTAAAGCCAAAGAACGCTTTTACGTTTTTGATGCCGTAGTAATGCTCTGCATCATGTAATAGAAACAGAACTTTGTCTTTGCAGTAAGTTTCGTTGTGGAAACACTGCCATTCACCCTGGTGATGATAATAGATCTTAATGGTCACATTCAAATGCTTCTCAAATGCAGGGATGTCGCTAAAACTGACTAACCTGTCATCGGGTATGCCCAAAGCCCTATGAATTTCGGAGGCCCTAGTCAACAATACAGAGTCCGCAACATTTTCGGTGTCTAAAAGGGCACAGAGACTGGCAGCCAGACATAAATTGTTATCTGCGTTGTAGAAAACATAGAGCCAACGTCTCTTTGTTTTAATAATTCGGCTGTAAGGGGTCGATCTGAGCCGTCGGCGTGTCATAACCCCGCCGACTCTGTTTCTAACAATTGTAACAACCAGTCTTAATGTCCCATTCCCAATAAGTTCAGCGTTACTCTGCAGTGTATTGACCACGGCGTTCAAAAATGACTCTGCATCAAAGGCGTCTATGTTTCTTTTGTTAGAATACAAAGGATTCCTGAGGCCGTCGCCGGCTAGTCTTAACTGAACAAAGTCGTTGTGTCCCACATCAGCCCTCAGTCGGTTTAAGAGTTCCTGAATAGCGTTACGCACACCCCGGAGGGCCAGAGCAAAGGACGGTAAACGGTCTATATTCGCAAATCTGAAGTGTTGATGATGCTCAACAGCACTAAAAGTGCTAACAGCCCTACGGTACTGGTTGATGAGCTCCAAAAATACAGGCTCTTCTGCAGCACCGTTGGGGTTATTTAATTCATGTTGTACAGGTACTTCAACAACATGCTCTGGCTCAGGAGACTCTTGGCGTACGGGTGATGCAGCTGGCGTTGTTTCATTATGTGTAGGAGGTGTTAGAGAGCCGGCCTCTAAAGACAAAAAATTCTCAGGAGTATTTACCTCAGGGGTATTTACTCTGAAAGCCGCCTCTTCGTCAATATTTTGTATACTGTATGCCCCTTTTCGACGTCTAAGACGATTAAGGGTATTTACCGCTTTCTTTACAGATTTACGATACAGGTGGTTCGTTGTTTTTACCACACCATACCGATAGGTCGTTGGTCGTATGCGTGTCGTAACCCGCTCTCTACGCCATTTAAGGCCTTTCCCAGACATATCTAGTCAGAATTATTTTAGTGCTTTTAAACCTTTGTTGCCATTGCATAAATTCATAGGGTACTGACTCCCGAGATATGTTTAGTTGTGTTGCATTTGTTTCACTTGTAGTCATTGATTTACCATATCGTGTCTGTACAGATTCACAATCATAGGTCTTTTTTGCGTAATTTCGGATCACCGATGGCCGCTCTAGAAGTTTCCCCCGTAGGCTTTGAGGCGTAGACTGCCTATGTTGATAGCTTTTCGTTATCACACTGTCGGTTGAAATCAGATTGTCTAGCGTTGGTTGCTAAAGGCCGCCTTGATTCTGTAGAGCCAATACATATAAAATTAGTTCATACTAGGAAAACGGAAAGCAGAGTGGTGTGTGCTAAAGCTTGCGATGCTCCTGTAGTGTGCATATACATTTAAACAAATAAAATGCGTTCATAGTAGGCAAAAAGTATATAAGAAATTACTTGGTTTATGCGTTGCGGCCCCCTCAGACTTTGCAGTAATCAAGCTGATGTTAAAGAAGGTCGCCGATCCTTTTTTCTCAGTGCCCACAATCCCCTCTGAACGTCTAGCATTGTGTGCCAAAGACAGTCTTGAATCTGCAGATAGAATACACATAAAATTAGTAAATAATAGGAAAACGGTAAGTATAGTGCTGTGTGTTAAAGACAGACAAGCCCCTGTTGCTTGATTATACATTTAAACGTTTAAAATTGGTTAATAGCAGGGATAAAAAAATAAATAAATAAATAAATAAAAAAAAAAAAAATAAATAAATAAATAAATAAAAATAAAATAAAAAATAATTAAAAAAAATAATTAATAAAAATAATTGAAATAAAAAATTAATTCATTAGAAATAAAAAATAAATAAATATATCAGAACTTACTTGGTTTATCAGTTACTGCACCATGTAATTTTACAGACTTTGCAGTAACCAAACTGGTATTAAAAAAATGTTGCACGGCTTATTTTTGTCCGTTCCCGCAAGCCCGTGACCTGCTTTAATAGTTCTCTCGCCGTTTTGAGCCTGAAACAGATAGCCTCGTTTATATATAATAACCCCAAAAGACGTTAGATTTTTTTAGTTTAGCCCTCTAGCGGCGGTTTAAAAAGACATTTAGATAATTAACAGTGACGGCTTGTTATTATTCTATTATTAGCATAATAACATTTAACGGCTGTTAAAAATGACAGTTAGCGACTTTGCCATCATGATTTTTTTATTTTTTTTTAGCCTGTTATTACAGGCTATTATCAGATAAATAATATATACAAGCGCCTCTACAAAATCCTAAATGACAAGTTCAAAATTTGTAGCATTTAAAACACACAGTTGGGTTTATACATTGAAAACTAACCCCCATCATCTATCTTGTGAGTCTAAGCCTATCTACAACATGCATAATACAGCAATAACACATTTAAACCTTTTAAAACCTTTAAGCGAAAGTCACAAAATAGTCAATATTTGTAAAAGCAATAACTTTCAGCCACATAGTATAAAAATTATAGACCTGTAATCAAGAGCCCCTACAAAATTTGTCATTGAAAATAATAATGAGTATCAATGTTTGCTGTCAGCACCGGTAGTCCGTCAATATACATTACTAGGGCACTAGATAAATAGTTATCAACAAGGAAAAGGCCTACAATGACTGTGAAGTCCATACCCGCCAGTGGTCAGCGCACAAAATTCAGTAAATATCAATGCCATGTGTATACTATGCAGACATAAAAAGTTTGTAACAGCTTATAAAAATAAAAAAATATATACAATTAAATGTAATGAAAAACTACACTTTAAAATCATTTACTATTAAAAATGCATTACTGCCCTTAAAAGCATTTGTAACAGCTAACAAAGGATGATAGAGGCATTAAAATAAGAACATGATACATAGCTTACCTGGGTCCATTGTGCTTTCTAAATGTCTGTGTAACAAATTCTAACACACCCAGTCTAACACCCTGTGGCTTTTATACAGTAGAAACAGAAGAAAAAAAAAAAAAAAAAAAAAAAAAAACAAATGGTTTTTGGCCATTAATCTTATGGCCTTTAAACTGTCCAGATAGGATGTCCCCATGCCCATTCTATGCCATAGAAAAAAAAACACCAGTCTGGATTAATTATTAAATATAAAATGTTTATTACACATATTCAGTTTATAAGACATGGGTCATCATTTTATAACAACTGTCACATGTTTGCATTATCCTCCGTGATACAAGTCTATTAGTTATACGTCGCCGATAATTTAACACAAAACTTTCCACTAAATTGTCATTCCGTTTTAACGAATTGTTGAAATAATTTAATATATTTTTAAATGACAAACCTTTACACATTTGAATGACAAAAAATATGCAATATTGGCCGCATACAGATGAAAGAGTGCTCTGAAATTGTGTGTTTTGAAACACAACCATGGTAGAATTTTTATGTAAAAATGTCAGTATTTTTTTAGGGTATATCAAACTTTCAGGGGAAAGTCCGTATGAGTCAAAAAAAAATGCCCTGTTTTTCGGCTGTGATGTAAAGCGCCAGCCAGTGTTCGCCCGGTCTTCTAGAGTCGTGGGTATTTACAATAAAGGCGGCAGGCAACGAGTCCAGTTTACGGTCTGGTAACAAGTCATAAGGTAGCACACTTCTAAATATTCCATGAGTGTGGTGGTTCTTGTTTAAAATATGCGTAATCTCCAGAGTGTTCATTCTTTTTGTATTTTAAAGAAAATCATAAACAACTTCACGTCTTTGAGTGATTTCTATGATGTTATCAAATATTCCATAGATTATCATATTAACGGTTCTTTCCAAAGCTCTTGAAAAGCGTATTTCTACTCTTAGATTTCCATTGCGTATGAGTGAAAAATGACTACCACCTTCCTGATCGGGTGACAAATCAAAAGCCAATAGTGTGTAGCCGTTCAAAAATTCTTCTCTGTCGATCAGTAGCCCGCTATCTGCATTTTGCTTCCTCGCTATATGCACCAGTGACATGTATTCTCTAACGGCGTTACCATTCTCAAAATCGGGCTGGAAGGGTTTTGTGGGTATTTGCTCACCATCCACATAGAGAGCCGCAAAGTTCATGTGATTATGTTTGAAACACAGAGGGTTTTGATCGTAGGCTCCGGAAAACGCGTCATTATCAACAAATCCAATAATAACCGTTCTCGGTAACTGGCCCAGAAATAGATTTTCCTGGCTGCATACACGACTGCCGACAGGGACGCTGAAGACCTTCATGCTTACACGGTCAATAGCGTACTTTGCATTACTGCTTAAAAGTCCTTGCGCGTGCCCTAGGCGCACTGCGTGAGATATCTGTACTCTTTTGACAAAGAGCGAGGCATTCAGAATCTGTATCTTGAAAGGTTCAGCTTCAGCCGACATTAGACAAAATTCATCCTTACACCGGGTAAATTTTATCTTCAGATCGACGCCATTTAAAATCAACTTTTCTTGGAAAAATAAATCGCTATGAAGATGACCCAGAACTTCAACAACTTTACTGCGATCGGTCATTAGCGCCCGCTTTGTGAACCCTGTGTTAGCTCCACCAATAGCGCGTACCTGGTGCTGTCCCGCAGTGTCCTTGTAAAACAAACCGGTTGTGAACTGCGTGGATAAAGCGTCCGAGCTGTAGTTAAGGATTGTTTCTATATAGGCTCTGTACGGATACAGACTGTTAGATTGAGATATAAGTCTGTCGCCTAGTGAAACATCTAATTGGCTAAACAACGTGGCTATAGGATAATTGGTCAGGCTCACACGGGTTCCATCAGCGATCGGTGTATTGTCGTTTTTAACAATTCGGAGCGTTAAGTAGAGTAGCGTGTTATTTAGGTCTAAATAGTGTTCACCGCTGCCAGCTATGTAGAATTCGAGCGGTGCGGCTTCTGCTATGGCGGCTAGCGGTTGAACCTCGACGTACAGGCTTTTTTCAATGCTGGTCTGTGTAGGCTGTATTTCAAATAGGTCCAGTTCTGATTTGGCGCATTCAACGGACGCTGTATGAATGAAAGCCATGTCTGCTAGAGTTCTTGCCGTAACGTTCAAAATATGTTATGTGCTTCACGACGTGTGTTTTTTTTTTTTTTATTCCTTTTGGGACCTCCCCTGCTGCTGTGACGTTTGTTCACTCTCCGTTGACCCACCTCTTTGCATTTCCGTTTCCTTTTAGGTTTGTTCTTAGCGATGTAAACTAATCCCGAGCCTTCCTGTGGCTCTCCGGCTATTTTGTTCATCATAGCTGCTGAAACACGACCCACGACATCTTGAGCTATACCCCTCGCCGCAGTTTTCACGTGAGGTTTTACTAATTCTAAACCTCTTCTAAACAATGGCACAGCTTTCCTGAATAAACTTCGAAAGACGCCACCTAAACCGCGACCAGACATGTACGCGTTACCGTGAAATCCTGGTAAGCCATGCCCTGCCTGGGCCCTGTAGTAGCTGGCGTAAATATGTGGCTCCCCATAGTTTTTCATGATTACCATGTCGCCTTTCTAATTAGTACGGGCCTCTTAGCGGGCGAAAGTGTAGTTTAACGATCGACTTCCCGTACTTAAATGGCACATTTCTGTTTTGATCGCTCTTTATTTGAATAGTAATATGGTCAAAGTGGTTTTTACTGACGTTGACGTAATCAGGTTTGACGTAATGCTGCGTGATCATTTCATTGTTACTACCTGTAATTTCAACCGTTCGTAATAGGGGTACAAAACTATCCCCGACTCTTTGATGGTCGATTATATCGGTATAGACGTATAGCGTGTAAAATCCGCTTTTTATATCGGCACATTTTGTGCCATTGCCGGCTACATTGGTTTTATTAGAGTCTAAGCCCAATATGTTCGTCAGTCTATCGCTGAGTATGAAAGGATGCAGCCCTGTTACAGTCACTATTCTTTCGATGGCGTCGTATGACAATTTTACATCAATAGGCGGATGCTTGTAATTCTCAATCCTCTCGTTGATGCTTTTTACCAGTTCTTTAACAGAATTGTAATATCCTGACTTCACGTTGACTTGTTTAAGTGCACCGCCCGGCAGACCTAAATATATGTAGCCTTCATCCGTTTCAAAAGTATTCCAAGTGTGTGGGTACTGTATCTCTGTAAGACCGACTTCCCAGGGGCCAATTAATGTGACCGGTTTAGAAAGTTTGATTGTGTAATTAGAGATCTCATTTTGTGGATATGTGCGGTATGATGCATTGCTTGGAAGCGTTATATAAAACGGTGCCGTCTCCATCTGTCTGCGTTTTTAAATACTTGTTAACTGCTGCTTTTCAATCCAACTATTGAATGATGTTGGGTACCCGCGCCACTTCACGTAATATAATGTTTCACCTCTGACACGCTTTTTTTTTAAAACTTTCTCAATTCTGTACACCCGATCGTTGTTTTCCGGTATTTTTTGTATTTCTTCGGCGTAGAAAGAGCCTTCGATCGGGTCCCCAGAGGCGTCCTTTAACTTATACAGAGGCTTCAAGCCTTTAGTGTTTACCGCCTGCACAGTAAATATTTCATCCGTGAACGTCTGCTCATAGCCCTTGCTGAAAAGATCCTTAAATTTAGAAATCCTGACCTGGTCGCCGTCTTTAAACAAGGGTTTACCTTTTTTAGCTTTGAAATATTTACCGTAAATATTCTTCCAAATATATAGCGAATTTGCGTTTGTGACGTCCACCGGTCGACAGCGTATTGTCCTGTGTCCTGTGTGGTTATAACTGAACATTAAATCCTGCAGAACATCTATATAACGGAAAGTGTTGTGCGCTGTAAAATAGCGCCACATTTTAGATTTTAATGTCCGGTTAAATCGCTCTACTACGGCGGCTTTAACGTCGTTGTTGGTTAGAAAATGGTGTATATTGTTAATCTGTAGTACTTTTTTTACATTTGTATTCAAAAACTCTTTGCCTCTATCGGTTTGCAATTTTTGGGGCACACGACCAGCGAGTAAAATGGTCTGAAAGGCCCCGGCGACACTGGCTCCTGTTTTCGCCTGTAAAACGGTCGCCCAGGCATATTTTGAAAATACATCGATAACAGTGAGAATATATTTTCCGCCTTCGTTGAAATTGGCAACATCAATCATGGACACGAGATCGGCCTGCCACTGGGCATCTACCCTCGATACACAAATCATATTTCTTTTAAAATGATGCCTTAATCCCTTATGAAGTGAATATGCATCTTGAGCCGATAACCAATTTCTTACATTTTTGATTGTTAAGCCTTGTTTTTTCGCCTCTTGGTATAAATTTTTAACCCCTCCAAAACCACCGACATGCTTAGCATCATAATATATTTTATGTAGTAAGTCCTCATGAGATGTATTGTCTACAGTTGCCATGCTAATTTTATCTTTAGCAGCTGTCATAGATTTGCTTGTTTTAAATCCTGGATGATGGCCTTTTAAGTATCACTAACCTGCCCTTCTGCGGTTATAATGCGTGTGAATGAAGCCATCTGTTATCTGCCCCCGATTTATGATGCCTGTAAAAGTTGGCCCCTGACCTTTGAGCATCAAAAGAAGCTTTGATAGGGTATTGCTAATGTATGTTGAAATCTACAGCTGCTTTATACATCTCTACTAGACAGCGTCTGGACCATTTAAAAATGCTTAACAATATGTCTGATAATTCGCCCGTGACTGAGACCTTAACACTTCAGAAAAGACAGTCTACACCCCTCAATGTTTCTTTAGGATCCCCAAGTTTATCTGGACTCCCAGGTCGGTCACTGTCAAGAAGACGCTTTGATAGGTTATTGCCTGTTGTAAATTGGTTAACCATATAAATGCATAGTTGTGGCTTTCGACGGCTCCTGTCATTGTCTCGCTGCAAATATTTGTTGTTCCTGTGTATTTTGATCTGTACGTTTATTTGTTCTGTAAATATTATGTAAATGCGTCTTTTTATAAAAATGACATTATTTGCCTTACATATATTATGTCCACCTTTTCAACTGTAGTATGCCTTTGTTTTTATAAAATAAACTAATGTATGTTGAAATATACGTCTGCTTTTTATTTGGTTTTGACATTACCTTCATGGTTGACTACGTCAGATGTACATTGGCTTCGCAATGTTAGCTACGCCTGAACTAAAATTCCATCTGAATCATCTCCTTAATACACGTCTTCATATTATTCTATAGCCACATTATCCATCCTATACCAGGGTGGCCGAGCGGTCTAAGGCGTTGGACATAAAAATCCAATCGGCGTAAAAGCCGTCGTGGGTTCGAATCCCACCCCAGGTAAACTTTTAAACATTGTTTTATTATTTTTTTACAGTAAATTTACCCAGCAATTTTATGTGTTTATACAAAAAGAACAAAATGAGCTTTTATTCAAATAATTTGTGAATAACGTATTCAGATATAACCCTGGTCATGCCTTGGTTACAGCGAGCACCAATCACAATCATTATTCAAAATGTAACCCGGTCATGCGCACAGTTATACTTATAGTTTCAGAAAACCGCAGAAAACATGTTCGGACGCTTTCCAGGCATGTCAGGGCATGTTTCTGTTCTATGAACACGCCCACAACTCGGTACGCACCAATCACAACACGGCTTCAGTCCCCACCAATCACATTCATTCTATGGGAATGAACACGCCCACAATTCCGTATGCACCAATCACCGCATGGCTTCAGCGCGCACCAATCACAATCCTTCTAAGTACGCGTCATATGATGCTGTTCCGGAAGAGGCGGGGTTCACCCACCGGAACCGGAGGGGTGTGGTCTATGGTACACCGGTTCCGGAAGAGGCGTGTCACTGAACCGGAAGCGTGTCACTGAACCGGAAGGGCGTGGTCTGGGGGAACGTCAGTTCCGGAAGAGGCGTGGCCCTGAACCGGAAGGGCGTGGTCTGGGTACACCCCGGAACCGGAAGGGCGTGTACCGGAACCGGAAGGGCGTGGCCAGTCGCCGGCCTATAGGGCGTGTCAATGTTAGCCACGCCCTAGGTGTGTCCCTAAAGGGGCGTGTCGACGCCCCTAAAGGGGCGCGCCGTTGTCAGCCACACCCTAGCCACGCCCCGAAAGGGTGTGTCAACGCCCCTAAAGGGGCGTGTCACCGGCAATCACGGCATAAACACGCCCCTAAAGGGGCGTGACAACGTTAGACACACCCCAAACACGCCCCTAA
This sequence comes from Rhinoderma darwinii, assembly GCF_050947455.1. Taxonomy (NCBI): domain Eukaryota; kingdom Metazoa; phylum Chordata; class Amphibia; order Anura; family Rhinodermatidae; genus Rhinoderma; species Rhinoderma darwinii. Next base: position 9,109 of record NW_027461949.1, on the reverse strand, counting down.
AGGGGCGTGACAACGTTAGACACACCCCAAACACGCCCCTAAAGGGGCGTGACAACGTTAGCCACGCCCTAACCACGCCCCTAAAGGGGCGTGTCACCTGTCGAAACTAGTTTGACGACTTATGTAGCTCTATACTACTCTTGTCAAAAGCCATTGCTTGTTGCTTTTACATCCATGTATGGAAGAACCCCGGCAGGCATCTGCCAATAAAAAGGGTAAATTTTTGGAGGGCTTGTGAAAAGCCATTGCTTGTTGCTTTTACATCCATGTATGGAAGAACCCCGGCAGGCATCTGCCAAAAAAAAGGGTCAATTTTTGGAGGGCTTGTGAAAAGCCATTGCTTGTTGCTTTTACATCTATGTATGGAAGAACCCCGGCAGGCATGTGCCAAAAAAAGCGTACATTTTTGGAGGGCTTGTGAAAAGCCATTGCTTGTTGCTTTTACATCCATGTATGGAAGAACTCCGGCAGGCATCTGCAAAAAAAAAAGGGTCAATTTTTGGAGGGCTTGTGAAAAGTCATTGCTTGTTGCTTTTACATCCATCTATGGAAGAACCCCGGCAGGCATCTGCCAAAAAAAAGGGTCAATTTTTGGAGGGCTTGTGAAAAGTCATTGCTTGTTGCTTTTACATCCATGTATGGAAGAACCCCGGCAGGCATCTGCCAAAAAAAAGGGTCAATTTTTGGAGGGCTTGTGAAAAGTCATTGCTTGTTGCTTTTACATCCATCTATGGAAGAACCCCGGCAGGCATCTGCCAAAAAAAAGGGTCAATTTTTGGAGGGCTTGTGAAAAGTCATTGCTTGTTGCTTTTACATCCATGTATGGAAGAACCCCGGCAGGCATCTGCCAAAAAAAAGCGTCAATTTTTGGAGGGCTTGTGAAAAGCCATTGCTTGTTGCTTTTACATCCATCTATGGAAGAACCCCGGCAGGCATCTGCCAAAAAAAAGGGTCAATTTTTGGAGGGCTTGTGAAAAGTCATTGCTTGTTGCTTTTACATCCATGTATGGAAGAACCCCGGCAGGCATCTGCCAAAAAAAAGGGTCAATTTTTGGAGGGCTTGTGAAAAGTCATTGCTTGTTGCTTTTACATCCATGTATGGAAGAACCCCGGCAGGCATCTGCCAATAAAAAGGGTCAACTTTTGGAGGGCTTGTGAAAAGTCATTGCTTGTTGCTTTTACATCCATCTATGGAAGAACCCCGGCAGGCATCTGCCAATAAAAAGGGTCCATTTTTGGAGGGCTTGTGAAAAGTCATTGCTTGTTGCTTTTACATCCATCTATGGAAGAACCCCGGCAGGCATCTGCCAAAAAAAAGGGTCAATTTTTGGAGGGCTTATGAAAAGCCATTGCTTGTTGCTTTTACATCCATCTATGGAAGAACCCCAACAGGCATCTGCCAAAAAAAGGGTACATTTTTGGAGGGCTTGTGAAAAGCCATTGCTTGTTGCTTTTACATCCATCTATGGAAGAACCCCGGCAGGCATCTGCCAAAAAAAGCGTAAATTTTTGGAGGGCTTGTGAAAAGCCATTGCTTGTTGCTTTTACATCCATGTATGGAAGAACCCCGGCAGGCATCTGCCAAAAAAAAGGGTAAATTTTTGGAGGGCTTGTGAAAAGCCATTGCTTGTTGCTTTTACATCCATGTATGGAAGAACCCCGGCAGGCATCTGCTAATAAAAAGGGTCCATTTTTGGAAGGCTTGTGAAAAGTCATTGCTTGTTGCTTTTACTTCCATGTATGGAAGAACCCCGGCAAGCATCTGCCAAAAAAAGCGTCAATTTTTGGAGGGCTTGTGAAAAGTCATTGCTTGTTGCTTTTACATCGATGTATGGAAGAACCCCGGCAGGCATCTGCCAATAAAAAGGGTCAACTTTTGGAGGGCTTGTGAAAAGTCATTGCTTGTTGCTTTTACATCCATGTATGGAAGAACCCCGACAGGCATCTGCCAAAAAAAAGGGTCAATTTTTGGAGGGCTTGTGAAAAGCCATTGCTTGTTGCTTTTACATCCATGTATGGAAGAACCCCGGCAGGCATCTGCCAAAAAAAAGGGTAAATTTTTGGAGGGCTTGTGAAAAGCCATTGCTTGTTGCTTTTACATCCATGTATGGAAGAACCCCGGCAGGCATCTGCTAATAAAAAGGGTCCATTTTTGGAAGGCTTGTGAAAAGTCATTGCTTGTTGCTTTTACTTCCATGTATGGAAGAACCCCGGCAAGCATCTGCCAAAAAAAGCGTAAATTTTTGGAGGGCTTGTGAAAAGCCATTGCTTGTTGCTTTTACATCCATGTATGGAAGAACCCCGGCAGGCATCTGCCAAAAAAAAGGGTCAATTTTTGGAGGGCTTGTGAAAAGCCATTGCTTGTTGCTTTTACATCCATGTATGGAAGAACCCCGGCAGGCATCTGCCAAAAAAAAGGGTAAATTTTTGGAGGGCTTGTGAAAAGCCATTGCTTGTTGCTTTTACATCCATGTATGGAAGAACCCCGGCAGGCATCTGCTAATAAAAAGGGTCCATTTTTGGAAGGCTTGTGAAAAGTCATTGCTTGTTGCTTTTACTTCCATGTATGGAAGAACCCCGGCAAGCATCTGCCAAAAAAAGCGTCAATTTTTGGAGGGCTTGTGAAAAGTCATTGCTTGTTGCTTTTACATCCATCTATGGAAGAACCCCGGAAGGCATCTGCCAAAAAAAGCGTAAATTTTTGGAGGGCTTGTGAAAAGCCATTGCTTGTTGCTTTTACATCCATGTATAGAAGAACCCCGGCAGGCATCTGCCAAAAAAAAGGGTCAATTTTTGGAGGGCTTGTGAAAAGCCATTGCTTGTTGCTTTTACATCCATGTATGGAAGAACCCCGGCAGGCATCTGCCAAAAAAAAGGGTCAATTTTTGGAGGGCTTGTGAAAAGCCATTGCTTGTTGCTTTTACATCCATGTATGGAAGAACCCTGGCAGGCATCTGCCAAAAAAAGCGTAAATTTTTGGAGGGCTTGTGAAAAGCCATTGCTTGTTGCTTTTACATCCATGTATGGAAGAACCCCGGCAGGCATCTGCCAAAAAAAAGGGTCAATTTATGGAGGGCTTGTGAAAAGCCATTGCTTGTTGCTTTTACATCCATCTATGGAAGAACCCCGGCAGGCATCTGCCAAAAAAAGCGTCAATTTTTGGAGGGCTTGTGAAAAGCCATTGCTTGTTGCTTTTACATCCATGTATGGAAGAACCCCGGCAGGCATCTGCCAAAAAAAAGGGTCAATTTTTGGAGGGCTTGTGAAAAGTCATTGCTTGTTGCTTTTACATCCATCTATGGAAGAACCCCGGCAGGCATCTGCCAAAAAAAAGGGTCAATTTTTGGAGGGCTTGTGAAAAGCCATTGCTTGTTGCTTTTACATCCATGTATGGAAGAACCCCGGCAGGCATCTGCCAAAAAAAAGGGTCAATTTTTGGAGGGCTTGTGAAAAGCCATTGCTTGTTGCTTTTACATCCATGTATGGAAGAACCCCGGCAGGCATCTGCCAAAAAAAAGGGTCAATTTTTGGAGGGCTTGTGAAAAGCCATTGCTTGTTGCTTTTACATCCATCTATGGAAGAACCCCGGCAGGCATCTGCCAAAAAAAGCGTCAATTTTTGGAGGGCTTGTGAAAAGCCATTGCTTGTTGCTTTTACATCCATCTATGGAAGAACCCCGGCAGGCATCTGCCAAAAAAAAAGGGTAAATTTTTGGAGGGCTTGTGAAAAGTCATTGCTTGTTGCTTTTACATCCATGTATGGAAGAACCCCGGCAGGCATCTGCCAATAAAAAGGGTCAATTTTTGGAGGGCTTGTGAAAAGTCATTGCTTGTTGCTTTTACATCCATGTATGGAAGAACCCCGGCAGGCATCTGCAAAAAAAAGCGTACATTTTTGGAGGGCTTGTGAAAAGCCATTGCTTGTTGCTTTTACATCCATGTATGGAAGAACCCCGGCAGGCATCTGCCAATAAAAAGGGTCAATTTTTGGAGGGCTTGTGAAAAGCCATTGCTTGTTGCTTTTACATCCATGTATGGAAGAACCCCGGCAGGCATCTGCCAAAAAAAAGGGTACATTTTTGGAGGGCTTGTGAAAAGTCATTGCTTGTTGCTTTTACATCCATCTATGGAAGAACCCCGGCAGGCATCTGCCAAAAAAAGCGTAAATTTTTGGAGGGCTTGTGAAAAGTCATTGCTTGTTGCTTTTACATCCATGTATGGAAGAACCCCGGCAGGAATCTGCCAAAAAAAAAGGGTAAATTTTTGGAGGGCTTGTGAAAAGCCATTGCTTGTTGCTTTTACATCCATCTATGGAAGAACCCCGGCAGGCATCTGCCAATAAAAAGGGTCAATTTTTGGAGGGCTTGTGAAAAGCCATTGCTTGTTGCTTTTACATCCATGTATGGAAGAACCCCGGCAGGCATCTGCTAATAAAAAGGGTCAATTTTTGGAAGGCTTGTGAAAAGTCATTGCTTGTTGCTTTTACTTCCATGTATGGAAGAACCCCGGCAGGCATCTGCCAATAAAAAGGGTCAATTTTTGGAAGGCTTGTGAAAAGCCATTGCTTGTTGCTTTTACATCCATGTATGGAAGAACCCCGGCAGGCATCTGCCAATAAAAAGGGTCAACTTTTGGAGGGTGTGTCAAAAGCCATTGCTTGTTGCTTTTACATCCATGTATGGAAGAACCCCGGCAGGCATCTGCCAAAAAAAAGGTTCAATTTTTGGAGGGCTTGTGAAAAGTCATTGCTTGTTGCTTTTACATCCATCTATGGAAGAACCCCGGCAGGCATCTGCCAATAAAAAGGGTCAATTTATGGAGGGCTTGTGAAAAGTCATTGCTTGTTGCTTTTACATCCATCTATGGAAGAACCCCGGCAGGCATCTGCCAATTAAAAGCGTAAATTTTTGGAGGGCTTGTGAAAAGCAATTGCTTGTTGCTTTTACATCCATGTATGGAAGAACCCCGGCAGGCATCTGCCAAAAAAAAAGGGTAAATTTTTGGAGGGCTTGTGAAAAGTCATTGCTTGTTGCTTTTACATCCATCTATGGAAGAACCCCGGCAGGCATCTGCCAATAAAAAGGGTCAATTTTTGGAGGGCTTGTGAAAAGCCATTGCTTGTTGCTTTTACATCCATCTATGGAAGAACCCCGGCAGTCATCTGCCAATAAAAAGGGTCAATTTTTGGAGGGCTTGTGAAAAGCCATTGCTTGTTGCTTTTACATCCATGTATGGAAGAACCCCGGCAGGCATCTGCCAAAAAAAAGGGTCCATTTTTGGAGGGCTTGTGAAAAGTCATTGCTTGTTGCTTTTACATCCATGTATGGAAGAACCCCGGCAGGCATCTGCCAAAAAAATGGGTCAATTTTTGGAGGGCTTGTGAAAAGTCATTGCTTGTTGCTTTTACATCCATGTATGGAAGAACCCCGGCAGGCATCTGCCAAAAAAAAGGGTCAATTTTTGGAGGGCTTGTGAAAAGTCATTGCTTGTTGCTTTTACATCCATCTATGGAAGAACCCCGGCAGGCATCTGCCAATAAAAAGGGTCAATTTATGGAGGGCTTGTGAAAAGTCATTGCTTGTTGCTTTTACATCCATCTATGGAAGAACCCCGGCAGGCATCTGCCAATTAAAAGCGTAAATTTTTGGAGGGCTTGTGAAAAGCAATTGCTTGTTGCTTTTACATCCATGTATGGAAGAACCCCGGCAGGCATCTGCCAAAAAAAAAGGGTAAATTTTTGGAGGGCTTGTGAAAAGTCATTGCTTGTTGCTTTTACATCCATCTATGGAAGAACCCCGGCAGGCATCTGCAAATTAAAAGCGTAAATTTTTGGAGGGCTTGTGAAAAGCAATTGCTTGTTGCTTTTACATCCATGTATGGAAGAACCCCGGCAGGCATCTGCCAAAAAAAAGGTTCAGTTTTTGGGGGGCTTGTGAAAAGTCATTGCTTGTTGCTTTTACATCCATCTATGGAAGAACCCCGGCAGGCATCTGCCAATAAAAAGGGTCAATTTTTGGAGGGCTTGTGAAAAGCCATTGCTTGTTGCTTTTACATCCATCTATGGAAGAACCCCGGCAGTCATCTGCCAATAAAAAGGGTCAATTTTTGGAGGGCTTGTGAAAAGCCATTGCTTGTTGCTTTTACATCCATGTATGGAAGAACCCCGGCAGGCATCTGCCAAAAAAAAGGGTCCATTTTTGGAGGGCTTGTGAAAAGTTATTGCTTGTTGCTTTTACATCCATGTATGGAAGAACCCCGGCAGGCATCTGCCAAAAAAATGGGTCAATTTTTGGAGGGCTTGTGAAAAGTCATTGCTTGTTGCTTTTACATCCATGTATGGAAGAACCCCGGCAGGCATCTGCCAATAAAAAGGGTCAATTTTTGGAGGGCTTGTGAAAAGCCATTGCTTGTTGCTTTTACATCCATCTAAGGAAGAACCCCGGCAGGCATCTGCCAAAAAAAGCGTCAATTTTTGGAGGGCTTGTGAAAAGCCATTGCTTGTTGCTTTTACATCCATGTATGGAAGAACCCCGGCAGGCATCTGCCAAAAAAAAAGGTCAATTTTTGGAGGGCTTGTGAAAAGTCATTGCTTGTTGCTTTTACATCCATTTATGGAAGAACCCCGGCAGGCATCTGCCAAAAAAAGCGTCAATTTTTGGAGGGCTTGTGAAAAGTCATTGCTTGTTGCTTTTACATCCATTTATGGAAGAACCCCGGCAGGCATCTGCCAAAAAAAGCGTACATTTTTGGAGGGCTTGTGAAAAGCCATTGCTTGTTGCTTTTACATCCATGTATGGAAGAACCCCGGCAGGCATCTGCCAAAAAAAAGGGTCAATTTTTGGAGTGCTTGTGAAAAGCCATTGCTTGTTGCTTTTACATCCATGTATGGAAGAACCCCGGAAGGCATCTGCTAATAAAAAGGGTCAATTTTTGGAAGGCTTGTGAAAAGTCATTGCTTGTTGCTTTTACTTCCATGTATGGAAGAACCCCGGCAGGCATCTGCCAAAAAAAAGGTTCAGTTTTTGGGGGGCTTGTGAAAAGTCATTGCTTGTTGCTTTTACATCCATCTATGGAAGAACCCCGGCAGGCATCTGCCAATAAAAAGGGTCAATTTTTGGAGGGCTTGTGAAAAGCCATTGCTTGTTGCTTTTACATCCATCTATGGAAGAACCCCGGCAGTCATCTGCCAATAAAAAGGGTCAATTTTTGGAGGGCTTGTGAAAAGCCATTGCTTGTTGCTTTTACATCCATGTATGGAAGAACCCCGGCAGGCATCTGCCAAAAAAAAGGGTCCATTTTTGGAGGGCTTGTGAAAAGTCATTGCTTGTTGCTTTTACATCCATCTATGGAAGAACCCCGGCAGGCATCTGCCAAAAAAAGCGTAAATTTTTGGAGGGCTTGTGAAAAGTCATTGCTTGTTGCTTTTACATCCATCTATGGAAGAACCCCGGCAGGCATCTGCCAAAAAAAGCGTAAATTTTTGGAGGGCTTGTGAAAAGTCATTGCTTGTTGCTTTTACATCCATGTATGGAAGAACCCCGGCAGGCATCTGCCAAAAAAATGGGTCAATTTTTGGAGGGCTTGTGAAAAGTCATTGCTTGTTGCTTTTACATCCATGTATGGAAGAACCCCGGCAGGCATCTGCCAATAAAAAGGGTCAATTTTTGGAGGGCTTGTGAAAAGCCATTGCTTGTTGCTTTTACATCCATCTAAGGAAGAACCCCGGCAGGCATCTGCCAAAAAAAGCGTCAATTTTTGGAGGGCTTGTGAAAAGCCATTGCTTGTTGCTTTTACATCCATGTATGGAAGAACCCCGGCAGGCATCTGCCAAAAAAAAGGGTCAATTTTTGGAGGGCTTGTGAAAAGTCATTGCTTGTTGCTTTTACATCCATTTATGGAAGAACCCCGGCAGGCATCTGCCAAAAAAAGCGTCAATTTTTGGAGGGCTTGTGAAAAGTCATTGCTTGTTGCTTTTACATCCATTTATGGAAGAACCCCGGCAGGCATCTGCCAAAAAAAGCGTACATTTTTGGAGGGCTTGTGAAAAGCCATTGCTTGTTGCTTTTACATCCATGTATGGAAGAACCCCGGCAGGCATCTGCCAAAAAAAAGGGTCAATTTTTGGAGTGCTTGTGAAAAGCCATTGCTTGTTGCTTTTACATCCATGTATGGAAGAACCCCGGAAGGCATCTGCTAATAAAAAGGGTCAATTTTTGGAAGGCTTGTGAAAAGTCATTGCTTGTTGCTTTTACTTCCATGTATGGAAGAACCCCGGCAGGCATCTGCCAATAAAAAGGGTCAATTTTTGGAGGGCTTGTGAAAAGCCATTGCTTGTTGCTTTTACATCCATGTATGGAAGAACCCCGGCAGGCATCTGCCAAAAAAAAGGGTCAATTTTTGGAGGGCTTGTGAAAAGTCATTGCTTGTTGCTTTTACATCCATGTATGGAAGAACCCCGGCAGGCATCTGCCAAAAAAAACGTCAATTTTTGGAGGGCTTGTGAAAAGCCATTGCTTGTTGCTTTTACATCCATGTATGGAAGAACCCCGGCAGGCATCTGCCAAAAAAAGCGTCAATTTTTGGAGGGCTTGTGAAAAGCCATTGCTTGTTGCTTTTACATCCATGTATGGAAGAACCCCGGCAGGCATCTGCCAAAAAAAAAGGGTCAATTTTTGGAGGGCTTGTGAAAAGTCATTGCTTGTTGCTTTTACATCCATCTATGGAAGAACCCCGGCAGGCATCTGCCAAAAAAAGCGTCAATTTTTGGAGGGCTTGTGAAAAGCCATTGCTTGTTGCTTTTACATCCATGTATGGAAGAACCCCGGCAGGCATCTGCCAATAAAAAGGGTCAATTTTTGGAGGGCTTGTGAAAAGCCATTGCTTGTTGCTTTTACATCCATGTATGGAAGAACCCCGGCAGGCATCTGCCAAAAAAAAGGGTCAACTTTTGGAGGGCTTGTCAAAAGCCATTGCTTGTTGCTTTTACATCCATGTATGGAAGAACCCCGGCAGGCATCTGCCAAAAAAAAAGGGTCAATTTTTGGAGGGCTTGTGAAAAGTCATTGCTTGTTGCTTTTACATCCATGTATGGAAGAACCCCGGCAGGCATC